>NW_006299715.1:2259765-2273798 GCF_000327345.1 Myotis davidii
AAGAGCAAGTGGTTATCTGAAGAAGAGCCCTGATTTAAAAACATTTTCAGCATCTCCCCAGGCAGGGAATGAGACACTTGTGGCCCCATGTAATGAGCTGATGAAACATGCAAGTTTTTTCTTACTTGTTGTCAAATGATTTCCTACCTTCCCACACCAAAGAGGCCTTTTTTATTAACTCCCTGCAAAGAATAACATGTTTTGAAAGATTTTGTCAGGAAAACTGTAATTAATAATAAATATTTGATTTACTTCCCCATTTAAATTTGATCAAATGTACATATAACCTCTAATTATGGTTTCTGATCTGCATGACCAGTGTTAACACACTGAGTTGGTTATAATTTCAGTAAAAAACAAGAGAACTTTAGTTAGCCTGTAGGCCTTAAATTATGCTAGGATTTTAAGGATAATGAATGCCCTGTGAATCCCCTGGTCACCTTTGGAGACTTCTGTGGGTCTGAGGACTCTACTGGTGACCCCGACTAGGGTCTCTTCTCTAGAGTCTGTTGGTCAATATTCCAGTAAGCAGATTGGTTCCTACCATGACCAAAGGTATGGAAGCATCTTTAGTTGGAAGATGGATTTTCTTTAGCTTCAGGTTCCTCTTGGTGCCACATACTTCTTCTGAGTGTGGCTGACCTGGGTTTGTACCTAATTTTCTTATGCCCATCCAGCTCCTGATGTTATCACCTCTACCTTGTCCAGATGGGCCCTGAAAACCAATTGTGGAGTGTTTTAGGAGCCTCATCCACAAGGATAAGGGGCATCTAGAATGGGTCTTGCTTATGTATCCAGCCTGCTTGCTTGGTTTCCTACAGGTTGTTCTGTAGTTTTTATTCTCCAGCCCTTATCAAGCTTCTTATATTTATTATGAATCAGCTTTGTCTGAAAAACATTTACTGAGCACCTGCCATGAGCAAGCATAGTATTAGATGCCACGTTATAAGGAGGAAACAGATCCTGTGTTTATGACTGCTCTTCTGCCTTGATTTCCGATGGATAATCAGTTTATTTTTTCCTCATTTGAAACTTAACCTAAACCTCAGCAGGGTTTGTGAGACACTTGTAGCTAATGCAAATCTTCCCGTATCTCCTCCTAGAGTTGGACCCCTCTGATGGGGCCCATGGATGGGGTCCTGCTATAGCTCAGATGGGTTATCCACCGTCTCTACACCATAGGTCCTGCCTTTCTGTTGAGAGAAGCCCTGTTGCCAAATAATTTGTACCAGATTGAGATCCCATGTGTCCTCCTTCTATGTGACTCTCTCCTGTTAGACTGTCTTCTTCTCGAGGACAGGAACTGGGTTTGCTTCAGTATCCACAGATCCAGGCTAGTGCAGAGTGAATGGTAGATGCTGGTTGCTATGTTTTGAATGGTGAGTGGAAGTGAGTGCTGCATGGAGAGGGGAAGAGAGACAGTGAGATGAGGGAGCCACGGACCTGACAAGTCTGATGATTGTAGAAGCTGGCGATGTAAGATGAAAAGGAGGCTATGGGCCAGATACTACCCTCACCATCAAACCATCATTTAGGCCACTGGCAGAATGAGCAATGGCCAAGTGGTAGTTAGGGACAGCATGTTGGGGGTTGGAAGGAAAGGAGCAGAGGCTGGCTGGAGTAGCTAGAGGACATGAGACTCAAGAGGAGAGGGCTTTGACATTAGAGCATCAGCAGTGGGGATGGCACAAAGCCAACATGCTGATCACAGCGCTGAGGAATGTGGAGGGACATGTTGAGAATGGGCACATTCCATCTGAGATGACCAGAGGAATGCTGATTCCAAGTTAACGCAAGGATTTGGTGGAGATACCCTGGGAAGAAGTGTGGGTGTGTGGCAATAGGTTAACCATACTGCAAACACTCCCCAGGATGGCTGCCTGTCTCATGCCCAATCCTCCCTCCACCACTAAGGTCTCTGCATGCTTCATGGGAGTGCTGATGGCTTTGGCTTTGCCCCAGCTTCCCGCATCTTCTCAGATTGTCTTCGGCTTTGGCCATGAGCTTTGTCCTTGACAACTGCCTCATCTCTTTGGTCCTGGCTTCTTGCCTGTCCTCACTCCCCTGGGAAACCAGATCTAAAAAAGCAGCTTCTGCAGCAATCCACCCGAGTTATCTCCCCAGCCAGAACTTTTGCTTAATTTGCTTGCTGACATTTCACACTGATACGGGGAGCATCATCAGTCAAGTTTTAATGACTCACATGTTTTTGAAGAATGTGTGGAGGAGGGAGGAAAAAAAATAAACCAAGGGAAAATGAGAGAGAGAAGTTTAGTCCTGCAAGCCATGAAAGAGCCTAGGAGGCTTGCTTTTTGGTTGTGTTTGTTTTAGAAAATGACTGCAGGACATACTGTTTGAACTTTTCCATTGTCAAGTCTGCTGAGAATCCAAGCAGGGACAACCCAGGAGACTTTTTTCTCTTCATTTCTTCAGATGAGAGGAATGAAAGTCTGAATCTTATTAAGCAGATCCACAGGACTCGGAGTGAAAGAAATATGAAAACACAATTTTGCATTCAATCCTGGGAAGGAAAAATAACTTCAGAGTGAGCCAGAAATACTTTGTGACTCCTTCAGTGACTCCTCAGTGTGTATGTGTGTGTGTGTGTGATCCTCTAGCTCAAAAACTGGTTCCAAAATTTGCACAAGGAGGCAATCTTTTTACTACCATTATGGCTGGAAAATGACGTTTCCAGATAGAACTTACTTTTTATGAAACGGGTCACTCTGTGTCACGTTTGCTCACATGTGCCTGTGCCAGGAAAGCCTGCTCTCAATCCAGGTCCCAATCTTGCACAGTTGAGGGTGCAGTCAGGATATCTTCCCTGATCCCTCCATCACACAGCTCCCCTCCCTTTTCAGAGCCCCAATAGCCCTTATTGTCCGTGCCATGTAATCATATACAAACCTCCCTACCTCCTGGGGCTTTGAGTATTTTCAGGTGGCCTCTGGCTCTCTCAAACCTGCCTTTCCTCAGAGTGGTGAGTCCCTCCCTTCTACTTCTTCTTAAGCACAGTGAAGTCTGTCCTTTTAAAATTCTCTATCACACTGTTTTTTGTTTGTTTTTAATTTATTTTTATTTTTGAAAGTATTATAGATGTTCTCTTCCCCCCCTACTCCTTGACCCCCTCCACCCTACACCAGCCCTTCCCTGGCCTTCACCACACCATTTTCTGTGTCCAGGGGCAATGCATATATGCATATAAGTTCCCGTGTTAATGTCTCCCCACCCACTCCCCCACCCTGAAATTGAAGCAGTAATCAATGGCATATTTCATGCTGTTTTAAAAACATTAAAGAAGCCCTGTGAAAGGAGAAAGGAATTGCAGTGCAGGTGAATATTACTAGGGGTGGTTGCTCCTAGAGACCTTAGCCCAAATCCCTCCATAGAGGACCCTGAACTACTGCGGAGTCCTCAGCCCTTGCCTGTGTCCATGTTGCCATGCCCAGCTCATGCCCTGAGCAGGAGTGCCCTGAATAGGTGATTTCTCCTAACTCACTCCAGCCTTCAGCCCTCTGGGGTAGAGTCTCTAAGACTTCCTGCAATCACTTGGCCCAGTAATAGGTCACACAGATGTAAGTGGCTTCATGCTGTTTTGGGTCTCTTCATTCCAGAAGGTAAAGGATCTTTCCTTCCCTTTATCTACCTAAAATGCCACGTACTTGTTTTATCCCTAAACCAAGCACCATCTTCCCTCACAGAAGAATTTGAGCCTCCACCTCTGAAGAAGTAGAAGACTTGCTGGCAGTTTTTGGATGCCAAGGACACGATTCCAGCTGCAAGATTTCAGAACATGCACGTGCAGTTTCAACCACAGTGTTCAGAACAAAGGGACCTTCTTCTCCCTCCCCTACCTCTGCACAGTTCTCTGTAGTTAACATACTGCTTGCATGTGGCACATTTGTTAAAATTGATGAACCATCTCGGCCGGCATGGCTCTGTGGCTGAGCATTGATCTATGAACCAGAAGGTCATGGTTGGATTCCGTCAGGGCACACGCTCCAGTTGTGGGCTCAATCCCCAGTGGGGGGCATGCTGGAAGCAGCCCATCGATGTTTCTCTCTCATCATTGATGTTTCTATTTCTCTCTTTCTCTCTTCTCTGAAATCAATAAACATATATTTAAAAAAAGAAAATTGGTGAACCAATATTTGATACATTTTTAATAAGTGGAGTTCATAGTTTATATTCAGATTTGCTCTTGGTGTTGTATGTTTTATGGGTTTTGACAAATGCATATTGTCATGTATCCACCATTAGAGTATCACTACTCTAAAAATTCCCTGTGATCTGCCTATTCATTCCTCTCTCCTTCACTCTGATTCTCTGGCAACCATTGGTCTTTTTGTATTTCCATAGTTTTGCCTTTCTAGAATGTAACAGAGTTAGAATTATATGGTAGATAGCCTTTCCTGACTGGCTTCTATTATTTAGCAATATGCATTTGCATTTTCTTCATATCTTTTGTTTTAAGATAGAAAATTCATTTCTTTTTAGTGATGAAAAATATTTTACTGTATGGATGTACCACAGTTTGTTTATCCATTGGCCTTTTGAAGACATCTTTGTTGCCTCTATTTTTGGCAATTATGAATAAAGCTGCTATGAACATTTGTATGCAGTATTTGTTTTTTGTTTTTAGTAGACAGAAGTTTTCAACTTTTTTGGGTACATACCTAAGAGCATGATTGCTGGATTGTAAATCTATGATTAGCTTTTCATGTTCATTATCTTGATTTTTTCCAAAATTTCTTCCAAAGTAGCTATATCACTTTTTTTTACTCCTATAGCAATGAGTGAAAGTTCCTGTTGCTCCATATTCTTGCCAGCATTTGTTGTTGTTAGTATTTTAGATTTTAGGCACTGCGATTGGTGTATAGTGATGTCTTATATAGTTGCTTCTGGCATTTTAATTTATGAATCTCTAAAGAAATATGCTTATTTGTATATGTATATCTTTTGTGGTGAGGTTTCTGTTCAGATCTTTTGTCCATTTTTAAATTGGGTAGTTTGTTTCCTCATTTTTGAGTTTTATGCATTTTTTGTATATTTTGGTTACAAGTCTGTCAGATACGTATTTTGTAAACATTCTCTCTCAGTGTGTAGCTAGTTTTTAAAAATTCTTTTTACAGTGTCTCTCACAGAGTAGAAGTTTTTAATTGTAATGAAGTCCAACTTGTCAATTTGTCCTTTCATGGGGTGTTCTATTGGTGTTAATTCTGAAAAGTCATCACTAAACCCAATGAGACCCAGGTACACTTATATGTTATCTTCTATTGTTTTACATTTCATATTTAGATCTATGACCCATCTTGGGTTATACTGTCTGTATCTATATTTATTTATTTTCTGCTCCAGCATCATTTATTGAAAAGACTGTCTTTTCTCCTCAAATTTGCCTTTGCTTCTTTGTCAGAGGTTAGTTGAGTATATTTATTTGGATCCATTTCTGGTCTGTTTATTCTGTTCTATTAATATTTGTGTCAATTCTTTTGCTAAAATCACATGGTCTTGGTTACTGTTGCTTTATACTAAGTCTTGAAGTCAAATAGTGTCATTCCTTCAACTTTGTTATTCTTCAGTATTTTGTTGACTTTCCACATGATGTTTAGAATCCCACAAAATTATCTGCTGGGATTTTGATTGGGATTGTGTCGAATCCATAAATCAAGTTGGGAAGAAGTGACACCTTAACAATATTGAGTCTTCTTATCCATTTACACAGACTATCTTTCCATTTATTTAGGTTAAAAAATTTTTACTGAGTTTTTGTTATTTTTTATATGGATCTTATACATACTTTGTTATATTTGTACTTAAGATTTTCATATTTTTTATGTTAATATAAATGATAGTATGTTTTTAACTTTAAATTCCTATTGGTTATTACTGATGACCAATTGGTCAAGCTCAAAATAAGTCTCCAAAGAGTCTCAGGGCAAATCACATCTCATAGGAGATGGAATGCAACTTCTGTTATAAAGCCTGGCTCCTATAGTCCTATAGATGTTTACGCTTGAATATTGTCTATAATAGGCAGCTCACTATCTCTCAAAGCAACCCATTGTCTCTTAGACAACTTTGCTTTTAAACAGTTTTCCCCTTATACTGTATTTCTTATGGATGAGTTGTAATTTAATTATTTTTTCAAAATATGTTTTTACTGATTTTAGAGGAAGAGGAAGGATGAGGAAGAGAGAAACATTAATGTGAGAGAGAAACATCGTTCAGCTGCCTCCTGCACTCCCCCTATTGGGGACCAAGCCTGCAACCTGGGCATATGTCCTGACCAGGAATTGAACTGGTGACCCTTTGGTGCATGGGGCAATGGCTAACCAACTGAACCACACTGGCCGTGGCTATAGTTTAATTCTAAAATAACAAAATCATGTGTGATCCAAGTTAACCATTTGATCTATACTCTTTCATCTCCTTAGGATAAATATTAAGACAGGGCTCTCCTAGTGATGGTGAAGCAGTGGGGGAGAGGAGAAAGATCCTGTGTGCTGTGAGATTCTGTGTGCTGAGCAGTCAGACCCTGGGGTACGCATTAGGAATAAAACACCTAACTTCAATTCTGCATTTGTCACTTGTTAGCTGAGTAACTTTGGGCAAGCCGCATCATTTTCCAATTTCTTGATTTTTAAAAAAATAAGAAAATTAGTACCTTCACAGGGCTGTCATAAGAAAAAAATCAAGATAATGGACATGAAAGCAGGTTTAAACTAAAATGTTCAATGGAAGCATCATTTTAACATATTATCCTTCACATCATTGTCACCAACTAGATCTATAAATTAAATGGAATAGGAAGAAAGGCAGGGAGAAGCAAAGCTTCGAATGTCATAGCTGAAGGAAATTGAAACTTGATCTAGTTTAACTCCTTCATTTCACAGGGGAGACAACTGAGCCCTAAACAAGAAAGTGACTTGTCTAAGTTTATGAGCCAGCCACTTAGCTGCTGAACTAAGAACGGACCCAGTCTGAATCCAAGACTAGTGCTCTTTCTCTTAACTTACTTGATGAAGGGAGGATCTGAAGCTTCCTTTCCAGACTCTGGCCTTGCCCTGCTTTCCTGCCTCTTCGCAGATCACAGAACTCATGACTTTCCAGTCCGAGCACTCAAAAGGAATTTGGGGGATGGATTACATGCTGGGTGTTCCTTCTCCAAGAAAAACAACTGGCTGCTCATCGCAGAGGCAGGGGGCATTTTTTGTTAGGCTGGAGCAAGCCAAGGGGAGCAAGGGACCGTGACTTATATGTTCATTTCTACTGATCAAAAGAACCAAGCTCCCTTTAGGTGTGCAAAGGATTTCTTAGTCATGATGGTGGACCTGATAAAAGAGAAATGAATGCTCTGCAGAAATTAAACTTCAAATGTCCTCTTGAAGATAGACAAAAGATTTTCCATGAGGGAGGGGCTAGTATCTTCATGTAGGAAGCATTCACCAAACATTTTTTCTTTCTATCCCTGGAATGATACTTGGTGATGGGTTCACAAAAATGAGTTGGATGTAGTTTTTAAACTTGAGTTGCTAACATTTGGGGAGAAGACATCTATCGACAAGAGCTATGAAACCTTGGGCTTGATGACTCAGTCCCTCATCTCTATGGTGTGAAATAAATGAGATGGTATCTGTAAAGTTCACAGCACAGGAACTTGCAGGATATAAGGAAAATGGTGCCATAGCAGATGTTCAATTGGAGGTTTGAGAGCTCCTAGGCATGAGGTTCTGAAAGCAAACACCATGTGGGACCACGGGCAAGTATAACAGGCATCACTGGTTGCTCTTCCTAGAGACACTGAATTTTCCTTCCTTCTTCCTAAATAGTGCTAATATATTTACTCTCCTCTTCTAGCCACATATTGCTTTGGGGGAGATTATGTTTCTGCCCCAGGCTCTAGGGTGGGTCCTGATTGGTCAGCAAACTCATTAGTCAACAGAGCCAAATATCAACAGTACAACCATTGAAATTTCTTTCGAGAGTCAAAATTTTTAAACTTAAACTATATGTAGGTAAATTGTTATTAACTTAATTAGGGTACTCCTAAGGCTTAGGAAGAGCCATACTCAAGGGGCCAAAGAGCCACATGTGGCTGGAGAGCTGCAGTTTGCCGACCACGGGACTCTAAGATGATCATGTGGTCCCCATTTCCTTAGGCAGTGATTGCTTTAGGCTTGATGCAATTCTGAACAATGAGATATAAGATGTCAGTTATGAGTTTTTCAGGAAACATTTTGTAGCTTCTAAAATAAGATATGGCTGCAGTTTGAATTTTGTTCTCCAAAATCCTAAACCCCCATACCTCTGAATGTAATCTTACTTGGAAATACGGACTTTGCAGATGTAATCAAGTTAAAATGAGGTCATATTGAGCTGGATGGACCGTAAATCCAAAGTGTCCTTATAAGAAGAGAAGAAGAGACAGAGGGGCCGACACAGGGAAAATAACCCTCCAGAGGCAGAGATTGGAGCAATACAGCTATACAAGCCAAGGAATGCCAAGGACTGCTGGCTACCACCAGAAGCCAGAAAGAGGTGAGGAAAAGATCCTTTTCCAGCGCTCTCAGAGAGAGCATGGCCCTGCTGACACCTTGAATTCAGATATTTAGGTTCCAGAACAGTGAGAGAACATACTTGTTTCTGTTGTATGAAGTCACCTAATTTATAGCACGTAGTAAAGCAGCCCTGGGAAACTAACACAGACACAGAGAAAGGATGTGTTCTCTGTCTGCTCCCTTGGATTATTGGGTGTGGATGAACCTGCTGAAACTTCTCTAACCTTGTAGCAGTTCCGAGGAACCCTCCCTGAGGACTAAGGGTTGGCAGAGTGAAAGGCTGGAAGTAAGTCATGTGTGAAGTTTCTGAATTCACCAAGCCTGGAGCTGCCTTCCTGTTGGGTTACATAATATGTTTCTCTCACTGTTTAAGCCACAGGGTTGATTTTTCTGTTATTTGCAGATGAAACTCTCCTATGCGGATCCAGCAAGTCATTCACACCCTCTGCTCCTCATTTCTAAAATCCCCACCTTATAGGATTTTTGTGGGAATTAAATGAGCTAGAGAACAATTCAGATTTTATTTTCTTTTTATTTAATTTTTGTTATAGTGAAGATGAATTTCAATACATGTCAACTGCTACTACTACTACTATTATTATTTTTTGTATCTTCAGCCCTAACATGTAGTAAACATCCTAATGTTTACTACATGAATGAATGAATGAATGAATGAAGTTACTCTAATATGAGAGGGAACAGGGAATGATACAGGCAAAGCCAGTTGCTAGAAGAGATAGAGAGCTTCACTGGATCCTGACTCCAAATCAAGAATTGGAGGCCACATATGACCTGGGCCAGGTTGGCAAGGGCTCGCATCTGGGAAGCCTGGTGTTTTTATGTAGAGAGCTTTGAATTAAAGAACCTCTGTAGGGGTTTGCAGATAAGCTGAGGAACTCAGTGCCTGCCTCCAAAAGTCCCCAAAGGCGCAGCCTTCCACTGTGAGCACAAGGATTAAGGCAGAAATTGGGAGCTTTGTTAGGCCTCAGAGTTAAGGGAAAAGGTTTTCATTTTGCCTGAGGGAGAGCAACTGACTATTTCTCCCAAAGACCTTGTTTGAAATTAAGGTCTTGGAACACTGGGTTCAATTAACTACCAGTTTAGGGGCCTTGGGGAATCTAACTTGCTGTGTGCTTCATTTTCCCTTACAAATTACCACCTGTTTTCTTGCCTTCATTTTTTCCCACCTACAGACAATGCTGTACTTGGGACTGCGTCAAGACCAGCTTTTTTTTTTACTGGCTTAAAGGTTGAATCTACTGGGCAGACTTTGTCTTCAAAGTCAATTTGCTGTCAACTTGGCCTAGAATTCAGATTGTGTGTGTGTGTGTGTGTGTGTGTGTGTACATATACCTACATATGTGTGTGTGTGTGTATTCATGTATGGAAGAATATATATACATATATATATTCATGTATGGATGTATCTATCTAAGTAGCAGTTGGAAGAGACTTAAGTATTCAATTTATATAACAAATAAAAAAAATCTCTGTTTTAGTCTCTATTCTGGAAATATGCAAAATCACAGATGAAAGAGAAAAAATCCTTCTTCTACTTGCTCACAACTTAGTGGAGGCAGACTGGAGATAATTGATAAATGCCTCCGTATTTATTGATACTATAAAATAATCATAGTTCTGACATCCACATGAAATCTGGCGAACATTGAAGGGAACCTGGAGGGTGTTTAAGGATGGGGAGAGTCAGGACAGTCTTCATGCAGCTAAATATTCATTCAGTTACATTTTGTAGCTTGAGCAGGAGTTTTCCAGGCTCAGATCTAGAAAAAGATACAGGGCAGCTAACTGGGCCCTAACTCTATGAGGGGTACAAAATATCTCTAGAACAAATTGGAATAAGGTGCAGGTTTACTTAGGTTTCTGCACGTGGTTTCTACTATGTTTGGAGGAATGTAACTCCCTTCTATTTGGTGCAAATAATAACACACTTATCTTAAATTTAATAACACTTATTTTATATTATAAAAATTAGAACTTCTTTTTGCTAGTTATAAACAAAAGTTTTATTCTAACTATAGTAGCTTTTGACCCTTGAAATAGTATTAAGAAGTAGCGGTGACCACACCTGGGGGGTAGATGATGGACAGAATTTGTTGAGAGAGAGAGAGAGAGCGAGAGAGAGAGAGAGAGAGAGAGAGAGAGAGAGAGAGAGAGAGGAGTGTTGTTGTAGTGGGAATGGGGACCAGGGGAAGATCTGGGAGAAGACCAGTGTGGCTGAGAACAGACTTGTGGAATGGTGCTATTTTCTCCAAATGTCTCTGATACATTCTTCTGAACCTCTCCTAAAATACTTACATGACTTAACTCTCCTCAAATCTAAGCTTATTGAGGCCAAGATTTGCATCGCAACATCTGGGAACCTGGACTTTTGAGAGGTGATACAACATGAGGTCAAAGGCATAGGTCCTGGATACATACTGGACTCTAGAACTAACCAGTTGTATCATCTTAGCCAGTGTCTAGTGTATTGTAATCACTGAAAAAATGTCAGCATTTACTGTTTATACTCCTCATAACACACAGGGCTGTACATGGTATCCATTCTGTGCTCAGTAAATATTTACTGAATGAATAAGTGAATAAGCAGATGAAAAGTTGTTTGTTATTGTTTGTTGAACAAATGAATAATTTAATGGATTTGTCAAGTGGACTGCTTTTCACTGAACTAAAAGCTGTTCCTCAAATGTTGTGCTCAGACTTCTTGGTTTCTGGTCAAATCATTATTCCCTTCAGTATACCTCCCTTAGAGCCATCTGCCAGTTAGATGATATGACATGTACAACATTTTATTTTTATTTAAGAGTGACTACCTTATGCTAAAGAGCTGCTTCAAGGTTTTGCAGATTGAAGGAGAAGGATTCCTTTGCTCGCCTGCTGATAAGGCCAGTTTCTCTGTAAGAGCTGAGCTGAAGAATCTTAGCCACTATTATAACCAAAGGTTTTCTGAGCACAGGAGATCCAGAGGAAGTTTAGTAAGGCCCAGGCATCATGACTCTCCTTTCAGAAAGAACTTTGAAGCTGCTCACCCTGCACTGGATGGGCCGCTCTACTCTCTCCGCTGCATCTCACCAAACAAGAGAAGTTACACAAGCTGGAGAGGCAGCTGGATCACGGGTTATGTTGCCCCCAGGACACATCTTTCATCTTAATTGTGCTTATTCAGCTGTGGGGCTACGTTAGTATCTAGCTGATTTCTGAAGTGCAAAAACCCATTTAAAAACACAACCAGATCCTCCTTTTGAGATAGGGGCCTGAGGTAGGGGTGGGCAGAGAGAAGAGGGAGAAACTTTCTATCTTACTCTCTGATATTCTTTGCTTTGTGTGCAAATACTTCTAGTGATGCCCGTAGGCAGATTTCTAAAGCCACTTTCTGATCAAAGATGATAAAGCTCTTTCCCATATGTAGGAAGAATGTTATATATATTTTTAAGCAGCTTCTTAATTTGTGCTTTTTTATGGAGACAAGCCATCTAATATCACATATCCACAAGTCAGTATCTTCTGGGGTCTGCTATCATCCCCAGGGGTGTCTATTAATCCAATAAATGTGACTTAAGTGATTTCAATTTGCTAGGTGGTCAGGTAGATGCAGGTCTGGGATAGGATTCATAGGAAAAACAAACAAAAATAATAGTTACCATTAACATACAGTGTCCCCCCAAAATGTATACACACTTTAACAGCTAGTAGCTCAATTTTGAAAATACAATGTATTTAAATAAATACTGCCTTTAGAATTATTCAAAATGTATGTATTCATTTTTTGGGACACCCTATATATTTTTGTGTGTGCCTACCATATGCTAGGCACTTGACAGAGACTTTTGTGTAATAGTCACAAGCAAAATCAAAGCAGAAGTTATTATTTCCATTTTATAGAAATGTGGAAACTAACACTCCAAAAAGTGAAATATTTTTCCCTAGATCACTCGGGAAGGTATAAGGCAGTAGTTCTCAACCTTCCTAATGCCGCGACCCTTTAATACAGTTCCTCATGTTGTGGTGACCCCCAATTTCATTGTTACAAATTGAACATAATTAAAGAATAGTGATTAATCACAAAAACAATATGTAATTATATATGTGTTTTCCAATGATCTTAGGCGACCCCTGTGAAAGGGTCGTTTGACCCCCAAAGGGTCGTCCGCGACCCACAGGTTGAGGACCCTGGAAGGTGTTTGGGCTGAGTGTTTTGATACTGGCTGCCAGAGTTGTACAAAAGAGGAAAGGCATATTGGGAAGAGGAATTGGTATGACAAAAGCAAGGGGACAGGAAGGCAGTTCAGTTTCTGCAGACTTGTGTAGCATTGTTTTTTTGTTTTTGTTTTTTGGCCAAAATGAGAGAGAAGTTTGGATTGGGATGTAGGCTAGATAAGAAGCTATGCTAGTGGGTTCATTATTTATTTTTAATTGTAATTTTCAATTACAGTTGACATTTAATATCATTCCATAGTAGTTTCAGATGTAACAGCATGGTGATTAGACAACCATAATTTACAAAGCCATCCCCCGGGGTCGGGTTCATTCTTAAACACTGAGATTATTGCTGTCACCAACTGCACATGAATCCCAAACAGTGAAAACAGATCCTAATAGTTTTTTTTTTCTAGTTTTAAGTGTCTTTCAAAAGATAACCACTGGCCTCTTTATAGGACTCCAGAGATCACAGACCAAGCCTGATCAGAAACTTGGACAGCACAGTTAACAGCTAAATAACCCTGAGCTGGCCTCGAGAACATTGCAAAACCAAAATTCACGGAACTCAAGTAACAGAGATGCCACTTTTACACACAGAGCCCATTAAGAACTAGAGGTCCATCAATAAAGATCTGAATCGGGACCAAATTTGGCCTTGCATAGGACTGCTAAACTGAACTCTGCCCAGTTGGCATTTCTTTGTTCTCTCTTGGCCCTTCCACATTTCTCACCTTAGAAGCCTTACTGCCAAGACTTCCCAATTAGACCCCAGGAATTAGAATGAAAAATATGTATAACCTCTCCTCACCCTCACCTCTTAGAACTGGTCCCAAGCCTTTGTTTGGGGAGACTATTTTTTTTAAAATTTCTTTATTGATTAAGTTATTACATATGTGTCCTTATCCTCACATTACCCCCTATGTCCCCCACTCATGCCCTCAACCCCCTGTTGTCTGTGTCCATTGGTTAGGCCTATATGATTGCATATAAGTCTTTTTGGTTGATCTCTCCCCCTTACCCCTACCCTCCCCTACCTTCCCTCCGAGGCCCGAAGGTCCGATCAATGCCTCTCCGTCTCTGGCCACAAAAACTTTTTAAAATATAGATTTGGTCTTATTGTCTCCCAGTTTACAGCCCTCCAGTGGCTGCCCACTCTAATTAGAAGAAAATACAATACACCCCACCCCCACCCCAGACTCCACAGCCAACAAGAAAGTATATCATCTAACTCTTGCCAAAGTTCTTTATCTAAAT
>NW_006299715.1:2274269-2297189 GCF_000327345.1 Myotis davidii
GGGGGCTTTCTTATTGTTTTGTTGATGGTTTCTTTTGCTGTGGAGAAGCTTTTAATTTTATGCAGTCCCATTTGTTTATTTTGACTTTAGTTTCCATTGCCCTAGGAGCAGTATCAGTGAAGAAATTGCTTCAGCATCTGTCTGAGATTTTGCTGCCTGTGGATTCCTCTACTATTTTTATGGCTTACCATCTTATGTTTAAGTACTTTATCCATTTTGAGTTTATTTTTGTGTATGGTGTAAGTTGGTGGTCTAGTTTCATTTTTTTTGCATGTGTCTGTCCAATTTTTCCAACACCATTTATTGAAGAGGCTGTTGACTCCATTGTATGTTCATGCATCCTTTATTGAGTATTAATGGAGCATAGTGGTTTGGGTCGATTTCTGGGTTCTCTATTCTATTCCATTGATCTATATGCTTGTTCCTGTGCCAGTACCAGGCTATTTTGAGAACAGTGGCTTTGTAATACAGCTTGATATCTGGTATTGAGATCCCACCTACTTTGTTCTTCTTTCTCAGGATTGCTGCAGCTATTCGGGGTCTTTTTTATTCCAGATGAATTTTGGAAAGTTTGTTCTAGGTCTGTGAAATATGCCATTGGTATTTTAATGGGGAGTGCATTAAATCTATAGATTGCTGTGGGTAGTATGGACATCTTGATGATGTTGATTCTACCAATCCATGAACACGGTATGTTCTTCCATCTGTTTATGTTTTCCTCAATCTCCTTTTCAGCGTCCTGTAGTTTTCCGCGTACAGGTCTTTTACCTCCTCAGTTAAGTTTGTTCCTAGGTATCTTAATTTTTTTGGTGAGAGACTAATTTTTTTTAATTCATCTTTTTTTGGGGGGAGAGACTAATTTGAGTTTCATATCTGCTCTCCTAAGTTGGCTGGATGATGAGTAAATTTCCTTTTCTCTGCAAAAAAACCTGTCACCTCAGACTTTTGGCATCTGTGCATGATGGGCATTGAACTCACTGCCTTTGTCATATGTATTAATTATAAGTAGAACTGAGTTAATGAGGATAATAAAATAATCCATCAGTGATTTTTATTATAAGAACAATATGTGCTCTTTATAATCATGTTGGAAAATTCAATAAAATAAAATAAAGGACATATAAATTACTTCCTAAAGCAACTACTATGTATGCTCAGTTGGGAGTTGGGTCACTTCCTGTTAGTCATTTTTCCTTTCCTTCTAGAACTTGGGTGGTTTGGCTTACATAATCATCATTATGCTCATGTACAGAAAATGTGGTACTATTTCCACCTTGATATCATAAGGTAACTTTTTCACATGTTATAAAGCCTTTAAAACCATGCAATTCAATCCACTAATTAAATATACCGCACTTTACATAAACAAGGCCTTAGAAGTGGATAGGTAGGTGTTTTGTGCTTTGACACTGCTAAAGAACATTTTGATGAGCAGTTTTGTGCTTAAAAATGTTATGATAGTTAAATGGCTTCACGAGGATGGATTTTTAGGAGTGCTGCAAAATGGAAAGCCACATGTCCTTTACAGCTCTTCCATCATAAAACCAGCTTCCGTGTTTTTTGGGGTATCCTTCCCATTTATATGCCTATTGTATTTTATTCTTGTATCTCTTCCACACATATAGCATCCCTCATAAATATCAGGTAAACATAGTTGAGATGAAATTCCTGTGCCCTAAGGGAGACTTAAACTGCTTGGAGTATCTTGTCTTGTCTTGCTGGAAAGGTAATATTTTGGAAGCAGGTGAGGGATTCCTGCTTATTCTGATGAATGACTTCTTAATACTATTAATACTAATAGTATCCTATATAATAAAGCTGTAATATGCAAATTGACCATCATGCCCTTGTACAAGAAGGCCATCCCCATGTGGTCAAAGATGACCACCCCTGTGTGGACACAAGATGGCCACCACAAGATGGCCAGCAGGGGAGGGTAGTTGTGGGTGATCAGGCCAGCAGGGGAGGGCAGTTGGGGGTGACCAGGCTGGCAGGGGAGGGCAGTTAGGGGTGACCAGGCCTGCAGGGGAAGGCAGTTGGGGGGGACCAGGCTTGCAGGGGAGGGCAGTTGGGGGCAACCAGGCCTGCAGGGGAGGGCAGTTGGGGGTAATCAAGCCTGAAGGGGAGAGTAGTTGTGGGGGTACCAGGCCTGCAGGGCAGGGCAGATGGGGGTGACCAGGCTGGCAGGAAGGGCAGTTGGGGGCAACCGGGCCAGCAGGGGGGGCAGTTGGGGGCAACTGGGGTGTCAGGGGAGCAGTTAGGCGTCGATCAGGCTGGCAGGGGAGTGGTTAGGGGGTGATCAGACTGGCAGACAGAAGCAGTTAGGTGCAATCAGGCAGGCAGGCAGGTGAGCGATTGGGAGCCAGCAGTCCCGGATTGTGAGAGGAAAGTCAGACATTCCTCAAGGGGTCCCGGATTGGAGAGGGTGCAGGCTGGGCTGAGGGACTCCCACCCCCAGTGTATGAATTTTATGCACTGGGCCTCTAGTTAATAAATAATACTGTATTTTAATAAGAACAATGCATAGCTCCTGCAGAGTGGGTCTGGAGCTACCCACTGCCCCATGGAATCCAAGACATTGGGGTTTGTTTAAGGGTTGTGTGAGTGGCTTGAAGGCCTACCTAGAGGTTTAGGAATGGGTGATCTATAATCATTATTGAATGACTAAGCTACCAGTATCACAAGGCTCAAAGATGAGTAATAATTATTCTTATTTTACAGTGTGTGGTTTGTCAAATAAAGTAAGCAAGGCCTCTGCCCTTTTGTTCTGTGATTCACTCCTGTAAAATATTCAGTGGTAAGGCTGAGGGAACAGCAGAAATGCCAGTCTGTACTCTCTATTTACTCTATTCACTTCCCTCCCTACTGGGTCCCAGGCCCATGGGAGCTGCACTTTATAGGCTTGAGGAGAGGTGGGCTATGTGCTGGTTAAGAATCAGAGTTTGCATTTAAAATAGTAGCTTCACATTCAGGCTCCTTGGTTTTACCAGATGTATGACCTTGGGCAAATCACTTGGCCTCTCTGAGTTCCAGCGGTTCTCATATCTTAGGTAAAGATAAAGAGATTATTGAATTGTTATGGGAACTAGTGAATATGAAGTTCTTACTTCAATGTCTAGGTACAGAGTGAGAGCTCAAGAAATGCTAATTGTTATTAGGATTAGCTGCAAGTTTTCACCAGACCATCTATGAAGAATGAAATAACTGTATGATTTGGGGACCTCTTAAAAACTATTTATTTTTTTGTTTATTCATCTTAAAAACCAATTATAATTTCTATCTTTCAGTCTGGTAGAAGAAGTACTAGTAGAATACAATATGGCAAAATGTCTAGAAGAGTGTTATATCTGTCGTATTTTTTCCTTCTCTATCCATGGCTGATTGAAGCATGCCTTGGTGTGTTTAACCTCTTCAAGCAGCTTTTTGAGATCTATTGGTTCTGTCTTTTCCTTTCCTTTCCTTTCCTTTCCTTTCCTTTCCTTTCCTTTCCTTTCCTTTCCTTTCTTTTCCATTCTATTTTCTTTTCTCTTCTTTCTTTTTTCTGTTCTCTTCTTTCTTTTTTCTTTTCTTTTCTTTCTTTTCTTTTCTTTTCTTTTGTAAATATGTTTATTGATTTCAGAGAGAGAGAGAGAAAAGAGAGAGAGAGAGGCATTGATGTGAGAGAGAAACATCTATCAGCTGCCTCCTTCATGCCCCCTACTAGGGATTGCGCCTAAAACCAGGGCATGTGCCCTGACTGGGAATGGAATTGGTGGCTCTCTAGTGCATGGGACGATGCTCAACACACTACTCAAGTGAAAGTATTAGTTTTTAAATGCCAATCCCTGCAGAATAAGTCCCAAATGCTGACTTATACACTGGCACTAGGTATTTCTCTGACTTAGAGATCAAAAGAGTTTCAGGGCTTTTGGAAATGGCAGAGACCTAGCACTGTTTAATGTATGATCCTGGGTAAGGTATGGCCAATTACAAACCCAGGGAGGCTAGACACTGAGCAGCATAGTTCAGGGATGACATAGACAGCATGAGGACTAGAGGGCCCATCCCCAAATGACCAAGACGTTTCATGGGATACTTGTACAACACTAGAGAAGAAGGCCCCGTAATGATGACTGCTGTTGAGCTTCCTACCACTATGTTTATCAGGGCTTCACAGATAGACTTTGGTTTAGAAGATGCAATGACATTTCTTGTATGCTAGTGTGGAATAAATTCATGCTACACACATGTAGATGTACCAAACACTAAGCAAGGTAGAGCATATTCAGCAGGGCTTCATGAATGATGGCTAATATTGCTTTTATTCTCTCTGACAGCAAGGTGGGGTTTGAGGCATAAAACTTCATTAAAGGCACGAGTCCTGGAATTGGAAAGAGCAGGCTCCATCCCTTACTGTCTGGGGACTTTTGAGCAAGTCATTAAACCCTTATAATCCTATTTTTTCATTTGTGAGGTACAGATGCTAAGAGTACTTCTCATAAAATACTGTTGGCTGTAAGAATTAAACGACAGAACCTTGTCTAGCTTGCATAACTGATCAATCCTTGGTAGCTGTTATTAACATTAGTCATAACTGTGTAGTAGGTGTTGCAGAAAGCCTTGTGCTTTCCCTATCTTCATTCCTAAAGGTCAGTATACAAAGGTAAACATTTGAGGCCATGAATTCTACAAACCTTATCCTAATTAACATTTATTCCAAAGGGTTCTGAGATACTTTATAGCCAATTATATGTAAGCTTAGAGAAAGTCCTTAGAGAATAGCCATCCATTTTTCTTGTGGATACTCTTGAACTTGAAGAATTCTCTATGGTTGGAGAAAACCAAACACAAAGATAAGGAAATAGGAAATTTGGGGAAAACTTTAAATCAAGTACTTTTCTTTAGTGGATTTGATAGAAGGAAAATTTTAGGAAAATGGAAATATAAAAACATCATTTACAATGCCCTTCTGAGAGCTAAATTTATTTTAATCTAGCAAATAAATCAATTGTCATATAACTTGTTTACTTTATTTCCCTTTGGAGATCTAAGGGCCTGGTCTGGAGGCAGGGAGGTAAACTTCTAATCAGTGGAAGACATTTTTCTTTATTGATTTTGTTATTTGGTTGAGATTTTTAAAAAAAATGTAATTTAAAAATGTTTGTTATCAGTGATGCTGTGATAAATATATCTGTCCATAATTTCCTATTTGATTTAATTGTAACAAATTCTTTCCATTTTAAAGAGCCACCTCATCCTCTTCTCTTCCTCCTGTGCTCTCCAGGCTTGAGGCATGTGAGTGGAAGGATCCTAGTCTGCTCATTACATCTTCCTCCTCCTTCCTTGTCTGATAACAGTCCTCTGCTCCCTCATATCAGTGACAGGGCCTCTGGTGTGTCAGGGAGAGGAGGATGAAGAGGGCAAGGATAAACATGGCTTGTTGAGCTGGCTACTGTTGCAGTTCCCTCTGTTAATTGTCATTGTTTATTTGGTTCCCAGCGATGGGACCTCAGGACTCTCTCCATGGCAAACTCCCCACTCCCTGGCTCTCTCCTGGTAGGTGTATTGTTAATTTTCTTAGGTTCCCCTTTAGGGACCTCCCAACTGCAGAAAATCTAACTCTGGTTGACAACTTCCAGCTCTCCTTCAGATATCTCACTTGGAATTCAACCAAAGCCTCATGCTTTTCAGGTCCTCTTCTTTGGTAACCCACCCTCTTATATTAAGGGTGAGATAGATGGGTCAAGACTACCTTCAAAGTGTCCTATTGACCTCCAGAAAGTTGATGTACTTTTGCCATGACAATGAAGTTACAGGCTGCTCCATGGATGCCCTCTCCCTGCCCTGCTCTCTCTCTCAAGCTCTGTTTTAATATGTAGGCAGGAACAGAGCAAATCAACAAGGCTGCTGATTCTCAGGTGGCCATCCAGGGAATGTGGTGTCAGTACTTCCTTTTTGCAAGTGTTCCCAATATTTATGAGTTATTTTCTTGGAAATCTCCTTGTATCTTTCATAAATACCTGTTTAGCCCTTGGATGTGCTATCGCCAAGCATTCCCATGCAGTAATCATAGATTGCCTCTTCCTCTTCTCCTAGGTCTTCTTTGATAGATAGCTAGGGCGGTGTTGAGTACTGGTTGAAAGTAGAAGTGCCAGTTTATTTACTTATTGGCAAGGTTTGAAAAAGGTGTTTAGCTTTAGTTAAAGTGTATGTCACTTAATGCCTTTGTTGACATTTTTATTTGCTAATTCTAGAGTAATAGGGAAAGTCCACATTTTTATATTTACAGAACACACACACACACACACACACACACACACACACACACACACACGAAGACACACGTAAACACACACACCTATATCCCATAGGTAAGAGATTGAGGGAGAGGAGTAGGCTCTCCACTAAAATCCTAACAGCAGCTCTCATTGGGTGGTGATTAAGGTTAGATACTATTTTTGTTTTCTTTTCTGGTCTTTACTGCAGGCTCCACATTTTCTCTGATGAAAGAGAAATAAGATGAAATACAATAAACATAATTTAAAAATATTTCTAAGCTGACACATCTTTCAACAGATGGCCAGATGTGAGGGGCAAGGGCCTGGGTTTTCTGACCTCCCAGGACGCTCTGCAGGTTCATGATTTTATGGAGCATCATCTGTTCTGAATTCCTACAGCACCTGCCACAACAAAAGGAGGCCCTTTGCTGAGCATACTAATGCGGTCGTACATGCCTTTATAGAACAAAGAGACCAAAACGAGGACGCAATTAGCCTCCCTTGGACAGCATCCATCCTAGCCTAGCCTGAGGCCCCTGGGGAAGATAGCAGTCCACCTGCGAGGGACTACAGCCATGTCCAGAGTGGGTTCCTGCCACCTCCCTTTGGTCCTCTCCTGTGGTCTACTCCCACATTTTGCTGGTTCCCTACTTCCCGTTTGGATTACTTCTCAGCTCTAGCTCATGCTAAAAAGCATTTAGCATCTGATCCTCCGATGATGCCTCTTCATTTTCTCATGGACCCAACTCTGTCTCACACATCACAGCTGTGCTGAAGAAATAGGTCAGCTTCCCAAGAGGCAAAGGCTACAATGAATGGGCTGCCCCTAAATTCTTTTAGCCTCTCTCTGCCCACATTCTCACTCTCCCTGCTGTTTATTTTTGTCTTGATGAGTCTTCAAAGTTAGCACCCTTTACTTGGCTTCACTGAGAGAAGGCAAGCTGATGTCCATTTCTTTTCAAAGATTAGGTGACTTCTGTTTATTTCCCCCGTGCAGGGAGTGCTAAGGAATGAGAGTCCCTAATCTCTCACTCACTCACTCCCAAGGGAAGAGGAGTGACCAGTGTGATTGGTCCCAGTTTAACATTCAGGGCCCTGTTTATAGTAGATGAGGTCACTGTGCCTTAAAGACACAGTTCCCATTTTACTCTTCCTTGTGCTTGGGCACAGTAGGCTCTCTTCCTTCTTCTTCTTTAATGTGATGAGTGCCCCCTATTGAAAAGTCCACCTTTTCTCCCAAGTGCAAGTTGGTGCCCACTGAACTCTCCTTTGAGCCATGGAGTAAAGCAGGCCTGTCATTCCCACCTACTCTGCTGGATGGCTAAATGCACCAAGAGGCTGGTTGTTGACCAGTTATATGTATTTCTTTCTTTTCCAGCATCCCTGAGCATGTTCCTCTCAGGGCTTTAAACCTAGGACATGATCTTGAATCCAGCTTTCACTAGGGTTCTATCTTGGAACTGAAACAAGCCTGGAAACCTATGGGTCCAAGTGGTAGGTTTCCATTTTTTGGGGGTTGTTCTTTGGGTGTAAGTGGCAAATGGAGGTGAGAAGGGAGGCTGAACATACCCTGCAGAGGGTGGGGCTTGGAGAGACAGTCTACCTACCAAGAACTCAGTGCTTGTCCACAGCTGGACATTGAAGTGAGCTGCCATGTATTCATTCCCCTGCTCACACTCTCCCACATATTTACATCAAGGTGCTTCTGTAAAAATTCAATTCTTTTGAAATAATGTGGATGGGATTTTCATACTTTCCTTCTGCTACAGACTTAGCCTCTTTCCTGACCAACAAGAGGAAATTACACAAAGAATTATTGGTGCTTGTGTGGGTGAGCAAATCACACCATGCATTATGTTAATTCCAAGTGTCCTGAAGAAGAATGGAATCTATGGTCTCATTTGCAGTCATTCTGACTAACACAGCCTAGGATATTCTGGTGGGAGCTGGTGGAAACCATACATGAGGGAAAGTTTAATAACCTGCCCTCACACTCCCAACCATTTGTCCCCAGAGAAAAGTGATCCAAGATGTTTCTGAACTCAGTTATTTCCTTCCCACTGTCTAATAAGAAGAGAGAGGACAGAAGATTGTGGTCTTCTTGCTTGAAGAATGTGGTAACTCTTTATAAGGTAGGTGCCACGGTTTAGTGAAGGTGACCCTCTGGGTTCAAGGAAGTGGAGGGCAAAGCTTAGTAGTTAGGAGCATGGGCTCTGATTCAGACAGATGAGGTTTGAAACCTGATTTGATTCCTTACTAGCTGCAAAACCTTGGACAAGTGACTTAATCTCTCTTAGTATTCCTCTTCTTTTTTTTTTTCAGGTGATGAGCACAATGGTAAAATGAGTAATAATTATAACTAACATATGATAATTTTAAGGATTAAATGAAGTGACATGTGCAAAGTCCTTGAGCACAGGGGTTGGGCTAAAATTCTGCCTCATTATTTAACTACTAGAAGCCTGATGCACAAAATTTGTGCAAGGGGCTTGGCCCCGGCCGCTGCCACAGCTGCCTCTTCCTCGGCCCCTGCTGCCTTGGCTTTGTCCGGAAGGACATTTGGAAGGATGTCCAGTCTAATTAGCATATTATATTTTATTATTATAGATAAGTACATCTTGTCTCCTTAGGGGGTGGGTTAAGAAGGGAGCAAAAAGAACTAGTAAGAGATAGAAGAGAGGATAAGAGGCACGTGCCAACCCTAAGTGGGACCAGGTGAGGATCAGGGACAAGGGCAGGAGGACACTCAAGACACACTGAACTATTTTCAGACACATACATACTTTCTTCCTGAACTTCTCAGGGAGCCTGTTCAAAGGCTTGGTGGGAATGTGCCTAGTTGCTACTGGAAGGGACAGTACACTTCACTTAAGAGGTTGGTTCCAGTCACAGATTTTGGCTAATTTGCTGGGTACCTGTGAAATATTGTAATGGTGGCTTCAGTTCTTCACCCCTTTTGGCCTTGTCCTTTACTTGGTAACTTTGCAGATCCTGTCACTAAAGATGAAATCTCTCAGTCCTTGATTCTGACTGGCTTTCTGATTTCTTCCAGCCAATGAAATCCATTGGAAGTAATAGTTTCTCAGTTCAACCCTAGACCTCAAAGGCTGTGTGTTTCCACTACTTTCCATTCTCCTGCAATGGCCATGAGGACACACTGTCTGACTAGAGGCACGTGGAGCAGAGCTGAGTCACCCTATTGGTCCCGGGAGAGGCTGACCTGGTCAGTGGACAGCCAGCCACCTGCAAACTCTGTGAGAGAGCCATGCCAAGATGAGGAGAACCACCCAGACTAACAGCCACAACACACAAACAATAAATGTTTAGTGGTGCATGAGGTTTTATATGGTTTCTCTTATATAGCCCTACTGTAAAGAGAGAAGTAAAAAGTGACCTTGGTTGGTAACATAACTTCATTTTATTCCTCACCTCAGATTCACTTATTCATTGAACAGATATAGAGTGTCTGCTAAGTGTCAACCCTGCAATGAGCATTGTTGGGGGACAAAGATGGTGGTAGCATTATTTTCACCAGAAGCTTGTTGGTAAGAACATGTTTTGAGAGCCGGGGGTCTGTCTAGTGTAGTGACCACTGTAGCCCCCTCACCTACAACAGTAAGCTGGCACTTAGTAGATGCTTGATAAACATTCTTTTGTCTGATGTAGGTATGTGTGAGAGTGTGTGTATGTGTGTACCAGATAACTAATTAAATATGTCATAAAAGTACACAGGCCAATTTCCTTTGCCCCCCTTAGACTGGCAGAATGACTATCCCTTATTCTTTTCTCTAGTCTTTTTTCTTCTTCTTCTTCTTCTTACAATCTCAGCAGCAGGAACCTCAATGTGCTATAAACTTACCCCGTAATAGAATGTAGATGCATAAATCAGAACAGCTTCGAACGGGTTGTCTGCAGTAATAAATGCTACGGAGGCAGCCTGGCCAGCAGTGTAAGAGAGATTACATGAACCACTGCCTGGAGCAAACACAGCATCATGAATAAACTCAGCCTTGAATTATTTATATATGTTAGGCGTTCTTTTTTCTCCACTATCCTACGAGGCCTGTGCCTGATTTTCCCTGAGAGTTGAGAGTACTGAATTTGGGCTGAAAAGGAAAAAACAGTTGCCATTTGTCTCAGGCCAGTTTCAGGGTGAAGACTGCGTTATGTTCCATGGGGCACAGAGAGGAGGCAGTGCTGTGCAGTGGGATGATCCTGCTTAGAATTCAGGACTGGATGCTTCTAATTCCAGCAGGCCGTGTCCCCAGAGATGGTGGGTTTTGTGAACCACCTTGGAGCTCAGTGGCTGGAAGGAGAGCCTCCGGGCCTACCTTCCCCATTTCTACCAGGGAGACTGCTTCATTCTCTTCCATGCAGTACTTTTCAACTCAAGATTTTGTTGTGGCTGGAAAACGGTTTTAGTGCAGAAGATGAAGTTTGGACAACACTGGCTTGGCTGATCTTTGAGACTCTGAAGTGGTCCTCCACTTCTGCTGCCTATGAAAGTCCTTGGGGAGTTTTTAAAAAAACTATGAGTTTTTGTTTGTTTGTCTTATTTGTTCATTTGTGGCTTTCTGTTTTATATCTGACTAGAGGCCCAGTGCATTGTGCACTGGCAGGAGGTGAGGGCTGAGGGGTTGGGGGGTGTCCCTCAGCCGGACCTGTGCCCTCTCACAGTCTGGGACCCCTCAAGAGATAACCACCTGCTGGCTTAGGCTGGCTCCCCGGGTGGCAGATGGCAGGCCTGGATCCCGCGCTGGGTCAAATATGGCAAGCTTCTGGGATCACACATGGGCACCTGGATGCTGACTCGCGCTGTTCTGCCCTGCCTGCAGTATGCAAATTAGTCGCCATCTTTGTTGGTGGTTAATTTGCATATCATGCTGATTAGCCAATGGGAGGCATAGGGAAGGTATGGTCAATTATACCATGTTTGTCTATTATTAGATAGGATATATAAGTTACATCATATGGTTCTTGACTTTTTCCATTTGAGTTGTTTTGCTTAGCATGATATTCTCCAGATCAGCCATGGGCAAACTACAGCCCGCAGGCCGGATCCGGCCCGTTTGAAATGAATAAAACTAAAAAAAAAAAAAAAAGACTGTACCCTTATATGTAATGATGTTTACTTTGAATTTATATTAGTTCACACAAACACTCCACCCATGCTTTTGTTCCGGCCCTCCGGTCCAATTTAAGAATCCATTGTGGCCCTCGAGTCAAAAAGTTTGCCCACTCCTGCTTCAGATATATCCATGTTGTTGCAAATAGCAATATCTCACAAAAACTCATAGACACAGATCATCTCATATAATCTTTCTGTGTCCCCTCAGTAATGGGTGATTACCAGAAAGAAAGGAGGTTGGGGTGGGGGAGGCAAAAGAGGGGAAAGGTGTCAAATATATGGTTACCGTAGGTGACAGTGCAATATACAGATGAATTATTATAGAATTGTACACTTGAAACCTATAGAGCCTTGTTAACCAATATCACCCCAATAAATGTAATAAAAATTTAAAAACTATTTATGCCAGAGTTTTACTTTTGATCAATCAGATCAGAGTTTCTGAAATGGGGCTGGATGTCAAGATTTGTATAGATTTCCAGGTGACTCTGATGGGCAGCCAGGATTAAGAATTACTGCTCTGAGCACTTCATTCATTCAACAGGCTGTGTACAAAGCCCCTGTTGTAAGCCAGGTGCTCAGCAAGGGACTGAGCGTTAAGTGATGAATAAGATGAGCTCTCATAAGCATTACAACACATGTGCACACATGTGCACATACAGAGTATTACAACTTGGAAAAGACTAAGAAGAAGCACTTTTATTTATAACCGTGCAAATAGGCATGGTGACAGCAGATGACATGGGCCCGTGCTTTGCCATACCTGCTATGAGAATCCAGTTCTCCTGATTTTCCACTGAGGGTCCTTCACCTGATCTTGCTGTGGCTCAGCTTTCACTGCATGTTCTATTTACAATGCCATCACTCCAGGACAATTCCACCGATGTCCTCACATACAATCTCACCTGAAATTGTACAATAAGGTCAACTGATGGTAAGGAGATTCATTCTGCGAACACCTCCGTTCATCTGGCCCTCCCTCACCTAAAGTTTTTGATGCACAGTTTCTTCCATAAGCAAGGTTTGTGCCTTCAGGAAGTGATGGGGTATTAGTCATGAGAACATTATAACCCTTCATACTTGTTTAGAGTTTGTACTTTTCAAAGCTTTTGAACAACCATCATCTCATATAATACTTCTGTGTCCTCTCAGTAAACAGAAAATCTGTTTTTATTAGCTCATTTTGCACGTGAATTGCGTTAGATTCAGGAATGGCCTTCCTCAGCCCAGATCCTCCTGGGACCTTGGTGACAGAGCAAGGCACACTGTTGGTGAACTCCAGCCACCCTCTCACTTGCCCCCATGAACTCTCTTCTCCAGTTCCATCTGTACTTGCTCCAACTGTGTTCCTACCACTAACCTTAGATCCCCCTTCTTTCTAAGTCATATGGCTGGCTGTCATCTTCTAGACTCCAGAGATCCAAATAATCCAGAGGCTTGAGCTAGGAAAAACTGTGTGTGTGTGTGTGTGTGTGTAGATAGTCACTAACTTTCCATGAGCACTTCAGGATATATGGACCTGCCACTATCTGCCCTCTTCCTACTCGAATCTGAACTTCTCTCCTCCAAATAGGTAGAAATGCACTTTCCTTTTTAAAGGAATATATTTTTATTGATTTCAGAGAGGAAGAGAGAGATAGAAACATCAATGATGAGAGAGAATCACTGATCAACTGTCTCCTTCACATGCCCTACTGGGGACAGAGCCTGCAACCCAGGCATGTGACCTGTTGGGGAATCAAACCATGACCTCCTGGTTCATATGTTGATGCTCAACTACTGAGCCAAGCCAGCTGGGCTAGAAATGAAGTTTTTAGATCTTTCCTAAGGCTGATTTGCAAAAGCAGCTGCTCTTACATGCCCACAAAATTTTCTTCTTTTTCCCCCTTTTCATTTTAATCCTCTTTTCTTCTAACCATCACCAAATGTAGCCAAGATGATATCAAACATTTCTCTAAAGTCTGGCCCTGTCATTTCTCTTGAAGGTTCACATGCCTTTGAAGGCCTAAATGATGCAATGAGCAGAGACCTTGATTCTGAACAGTTCCCTGAGCTTCCCTGCTTGCACAGCTGGGCACAGACTGCATCCAGGGGGACGTTTGGAGAACCCATGGGTTAGAGAAAGCTAATCACTCAGGATTCATTCTCTGTTCAGTCGTTGGGGACTCCAGTTTCCAGAATCAGGATGGGGTAGGGGAAGATATCCACTCAGCAGTTATCTGCTCAGTGGGATGAGTTTCCAGAGAGCTCATCAGTGGGAATTTTGGAGCTTGGACCAAATAGGGACTTTCCAGGAGGCCCCTTAGGAAGAAAACATGTCAGGCAGTCTGGAGAATCAGCAACTACAGAGACCAAAGGTCAATGCCAACAGAAAGACTGCATGCTGCAGGGACTCAGGCTGATTAGCTGGAGTTAGGTGGGTTTGAACAATGCTCTATGTACATCAGACCTTGTTTCCTTAAATGCAAAACATTTTTAAATATCTGATCTTGAGCAACACAGCTGGCTTGTAAAGATGGGACTTTATGGGGGATATAACTCAGAAGTAATGTTAACAGATAAAAAATTTCTGACACAAGGTTCTCCTCATGTCTTTAGAGACTTTGGTAGAAAGAGAATGGAACAAGAGACCTTGGAGGTGGCAGATCCCACCATTAGGGAGGGCCTTTTCCATCTCCATACCTCCCATCCCCAGACTTTTTTTTCCAGCAAACCTGAAAGATGCCTGACCTGGTGCTGGTATCATGGATTTAAAGACAAAAAGGGGCTGTTGCTGTCATGGGAAGCTCCCAGTCCAGTGGGACAGGTCCTTGGAAGGGAGGACTCTGAGAATAATTACCCCCTCCTTTTGGAGGAAAGGTGTGGAGACCTTCTATCACTTCCATGTGATGAGTTTCCTTTCTCCTGGGAAGCAGATGAGATAAACAGGCCATGGCAATTACTTTTTGTCCTTAAGCAGAGAATGAGCTATTTCTGAAACTACATAAGCGAGCATGGAATGTCTGAATGTCTTGTATAATTGAGAAACATGCTTACTTTTTCAAAATCTATTTTTACAAAGAGGTTAGGAAGAAATCTACTGCTCAGTGTTCTCCATGAGGGAATTGAGATGTGCCCATGATTTCTGATCTTCCTCAGCTCCCACCTATTGCTTAGTTCAGGAAGCTCTGGGGTCTGCAGAGCTTGTCCTGCAATCCCTCCATGGCATGCTCTTGAACTCTGAGGCCCAGAATTGTTTGCATGATTGAAAAGCCTTATCTTCAGGCAAATAATAACAGGGTGTTGTTTGGTTCTTTTGGCAGGGAATAAAAGGCAGACAACCATCTCTGTAGGTGTCCTGATCTTTTTATTTCACTGTGCTGAAGAAATACCTGTAGTATTTAAGGCAAGGGTTCTGTGTGTTGGTCACATGATTGCAACCTCTAGAGGGAGCTCAAGGCCTGTTTACATCTCTCACAACTTCTACCCAAGAAGATGCTTTGGTAGATTGATAAACACACAAAACCCACAGTGTTCCATGGGTGGGAATATTTACTGGGAGGAGAAAGAAAAGGTTACATTTTCTTTTTTGACTGTGTGTGTGGGGGGGAACTAGCGGTTCAATCTTATCCATGATTCCAGTGGAGGTAAGACAGGGCATAGAGGTCTATCTTGTTTGGCAGGCACTTTTGTCTCTGGAACCTATGGACAGGATGTTGTCCATGGGAAATGTGGCTAGAGAGGACAGCTGTAGACAGTTCTCTTCTGGGTTGGTAGTGATGGATGAAGAGAAGTTGCTGCTCAGTTTTCCCTTGGAGTGAGAAGATCGGAGGTCCAGTGCTCTTGAGCTAAAGACATTAAAGGGTCCAATAAAACTCAGATGTGGATCCAGTGCAGGAGAAATGTGGGCCTAATGCCAGAATTAGTAGTATTAATGAGAACCTGTTGGGCCGATGTCACAAATCCTTCTGGATGTTGTGGGAATTGGATGGTATTCAAAGTCCTGACCACCTATCACCCCTTTTGAAAAACAGAGGCATGAGGCTATTGAAAAGGGGCCAGCTCATTCTGTTGCAAAGACAGTAGTTGTGTGATATTGGATATGTTACATAGCTTCCCAGAAATCTAGTTTTCTCAACTATAAAATGAGGATAATATCTGCTTAATGATCTATGATGAGATTTATAAGTAAAACATATGGCAAATTCTATGCCCTTGTGATTCTACTTTATATGTCAGTGCATTAAAGGTCATGAAAGTAGACCCACCCCACCTGCTCCCAGGGATTCTTGCCTCTGAAGTAGGCACTAGCTGTGCAATAACTTTCTTTTTCTTGGATTTGTGGGGTTTGATAGATCTAAGTGCCACTTCTAAATCAAGGAGACCACCCATCTCCCGTTCTTATTTTGATTTTTCTTGAAACAACAGCCACAAATCTCCAGGCAACACAGACATGACGCAGATAAAATGAAAACGGAGGAAGCTGCAACTTTCTCTCATTAATGGAAAAGGAGAAAACACATGGCTTCTGCCTTGAGGGTTTGGGGATGTGTTATTTTTAGAAAAGAACATTTTGTGATTTGAGTTGCTTGATTTCTGAGATGACTTTCTTTTTTAATTTTTTAGTAAGTTGATGAATCAAAAAAGATAGGTGATAGAGCAATAGCAATCAGTAAAAGTATATTGAGCTCTTTTAAGTTCAAGACAGAGAGGCAGAGTTAAAGAGATTATAAGGCTTTGTCCCCTCTTTAGATGTTTATGGTAGATCTTATTAAGAAAGATTGTATAGCTATGTATGTATTCAGTTCAGAATATAAATAAATCTGATCTATTGTAGTTCACAGATATCACAGTGATAAAATTGTCAACCCCTGAAGAATGGATGCAGTCATTCATTTGTGTATTCAATGAATATGTATTAAATATCTTCTTTGTATGTAGCAGGCACTGAGAAAAGAAAGCTGAATTGGACCTTGACACTACCCTTGAAAAGTTGGTAGTCCAGTGGCAAACACAGACTTAGAATTATAAATCAAGAAATGCTATGAAATAAGTTAACAGAAATTCGTACAAATGAGATGAGATCATGGTCAAATCAAGAGAGAGAGAGAGAGAGAGAGAGAGAGAGAGAGAGAGAGATTGGAATGATTTTATGGGAGAGAGAATACTCAAGATGCAGTATCGAAGGATGGAGAGTAATTGACCAGAAGGAAGATGAGAAAAGGTAGTCCAAGCGAGAAAGCAATATATGCAAAGACTTTTGAGTGAAGCTGTGTTTAGAGCAGCCTGAGTTGTCTAAAACACTATCATGATGGGAGTAGTTAAGGTTCCTTTAGAAACCCAAAGGAAAATAACTCTATTCAGATTGGGCTTGTCTGCAGAAGACTTCTTGGAAGAAGTGAACCATGCAGAAATTAGCATAATGGAGATGGGGGTGATTTAGAGGAACATAGTTCTCTAAAAAAAGAGGGAAATCATTTGGGGCACAGCAAACCTCTGTGTAGCTAGAAGATTGGGTGAGATATATGTAGAGAGAGGGGGAAGGTTAGGCAGGGGTTGGTGAATTTGTACAGTAGTACCTGAAAGGCCTCTTCAACACAAACTATTGAGATTTGAAGGGCTTTAAGGAGGGTGTGAACTGATCTAATTTTCTTATTAGAGAGAACTTTCTTATTGTGGGGAAGGGACTGCATGGGAGGGATGAAAATTAGAAGGAAGAGGGACCTATTAAGGTGGTATTTTATATTGGTCAAGGGAAGAGATGACGGGGACATAGACCCAGGTGGTATCAGTAGAAATCTAGGCAAGTTAATTAAATGAGAAGATACTTAGGAGGTGAAAAGGATGGAACCTGGTGATTGTTTGGATAGCCTGAGATGCTGAGGAGAGGTACAAGGCCAGTAATAGAGAAGTAGAATTCATGGAAAACTGGGAGAATGGTTAGGACATTCATCCAGATATAGAACACAGGAGGATGAACTGCTTGGGGTAAGGGAGACTGCATTATGGAAGACAGATAAAAATTCGACATGTGTTGCCTGAGGTGTGTGTGTGGAGTATTGGGTGGGAGGAAGTGTAAGAGGAAGGAAGAAGTGTTATCTCACTTCAACAAACATTGATTGAGTTGCTACTGTGCCTCTGGGCAATACACTAAATTCACACCCAGTAAATAGAATATTCTCAAGAAATTTTATAGTCTGGTGAGAGATGAACATGGCATATAGATAATTCCAGTGTAGTGTGTCAATGTGTTGATAGAACTTTGCACAAAATTGGACAGATATTAATGAGCACCTACATGTTCCAGGATGGTGCTAGTGCTGTAAGACATGGGGTGAGTGAGTCTAACAGGAGTCTTTCCTTCAAGGAGACAATGTTTTATTGAAACGAACGAACGAATGAACTAACTAACTAGCGGATTAACTAAAAAACTAACAAACAGACTAACTGACAAACCAACCAACTAGCAAACAAATAATAAACTAGTTAACTAATAAGCAGACAAAACAACCAACTAACTAACCAACCAACATAAATATTCAGTGAATAATTTTTGTGTTAGTTTGGGATTAGGGGGAAGCAAAAGTAATGCATAGACCCAAGAGGGAATGTGGGAAATATCCTGGAGGAGACAGGAGGAAACATTGGCCAGGATGCTGGTCTGACTCTATAAAGGAAGAGGGAAAGAAGGAAAGAAAGAAGGTTGGGTGGAAATAGTTTCAGATTGCTGTACAGTCCAAGAAAGTTTAAACAAAGCTGATGGTGGGTCCTCAAGTCAAACTCACTGGTCAGAGATTTCATGTCTCCCAGGAACACACTGCTTCAGGGTCCCTGTCCTGCTCAGCCTTGGGAAGGGTGGCCTCAGAGCATGTTATGGATAGACTTCAGACACTAACAGCTGAGGTCCTTAGACAATTGTACCCTAGCATTTGGAGGTCTGCAAGGAGTTTATTATAGTGGCCACATCTATGAAGAAAATATCCAGATGCTGAGAGAGAATAACCTGGGAAAGTTAGCATTTACTAGTAGATGATCAGGGAGAGGTGGTCTCTCTGGGGAGATGACATTGTACCTATGACCAGAAAAGTAAGAAATATCCAGCTGTGTGAAGAGACAGGGGCAGCATTGTAAGTAGAGGGAACAGCACATGCAAAGGCACTGTGGTGGTATCTGAGGGTCCCACAAAGGCCCATGTGACTGGGATGTAATCAGAAAAAGAGCAGAGTGGCAGAAGTTGGAGACAGAATCAGGTAATCCAGGGTTTTTGTAAATCATTTTAAGCTGTGTAGATTTTATTGTAACTGTTAAAGAAAGCCAGTGAAGAATTAATGTTGGGTAGTGGTATGATCTGACTTGCGTTTTAAGAAGACCACTCTGGCTGCTACATGGGGCATAGGTTACAGGTTTTCAATCCAGGAAATGAATTAGATGGTGACAGATGATGATAATGTACAGAGGTAAGGTGCACTGACCCAATCTGGGGCTGCAGAGGGATGCTGGGGTCCTGAGAAAAGGTTTCAGGGAGAGAGGTCATCTGAGCTGATTCATAAAGGGGCGGATTTTTACAGCCAGTTGCAGAAAGGAAGTGACATTTACGGTGAACTTCACTGGCTCTCTGAAGGGAGGAGAAATCTTATAGCACTTCTAAAATCTTCACTAAACCAGAGCCAAAGCAGTCTTTAATTTAGTGCCTTTTATGGGACAGAATACAGTTCAGGAGTAGCCAAGGACATTCACAGGTGAAAAGTACTTAAATCAGAGAGACAGCATAGTTAGGGAAAGGAGACCAACCATTTACTTTTTTTATGGCAGAGAACATTAACTGAATACCTCAGAGGCTGGAGCAAGGGAACAAAGAGAACACGAATCTTTCTTCTCAACTTCACTCAGAATTCAAACTGGAGCTAGTATGCGCCATTTTGAATTTGGAGGGCTCAGAGGAAGTCGATTTGGGGTGGAATTTAAAGCTTGTTTTTCAGAGCCCACTCTTCATTTCTTCTCTCTGTGTTCAGAACAACAACAGGAAAGAAGTAAAACCTAAATCTGTATTCATAATGATGACACCAAGACTAAATCACAGACCAGAGTCCGACATCTGGTCAGATTGCTCTTGTTGGCCTTGGTGGCTTCCTTCTAGAGCTATCTTTGGATGGCCAGTCATCTCCCTTCTTTTTATTCCTTGCTGGCTCTGGCTTAGGTTCATACTTTTGAAATAGATTCCTAATTGCTTTCCCTGCCTCCAGAGCCTCATATTGTGTACTGGTCAAATGACAAAATGATGCCTTATTGTTTAAAAGCAGGCCACTGATGCCTTTCATTTTTATTTAAAATACCTTTTGGAATAAGATGCACAGATTGAAAAACCAAGTAATACTTTTACATAAAAATCCACATTTCCAGTTTCTCTTAAAAAATACGAATGATCTGACCTCATGGTCCACATGGAATACCAGCTGGGTGAAGTTCAATGGTGGCCATTTCTTTTAGCTCAGGCATCAGATTTCTCTCCAGTTCATCATAATCTCTCTTCTTATGGCCATCTTTTTTGTTACCTGATCGAACCTGGTGGGGAGGATATTTAAACTCCAAAGCATTACTTTATAGACATATTTTTTCCCCTAAAACACAGATCTGATCATGCCACACTCTTATTTTAAAAATCTTCAACAGCCTGTTTATCTGGCAGATTAACTTCAAAGTCTTCACCCTAGCATAGAAGGGCCTTCATATCCTGATCTCAAACTCTTCATGGGTCTTCTTTTTTTTAAAATTATTTATATTTTCAGTGTATTTATTTTTTCCTTACAGCAATATGTACCTGAGAAACAAAGTAAGACAATATTGTAATAATACTTATAATAGTTTTCATTTTTTTTAGTATCAGATACATGCGTTTGCTGCATACATGCAGGATTAGTAAAATGATATGATCCTTACATAAAGCTTTAGATTAAATAACAGTGTCCTCACTTTAAGAATGAGGAAACTGGCAAGAAGTTCAAGTAAATTTGCAGTGATTATTTGCAGTGAAATAAATTTTGAACTTAGGACTCTGTGTTTATAAACAGGCCATGGCATTGTCACCAAACTCCGTATTTTCAGATCAGTTGCAATAAAAGGCATACTGTGTAATAAACACACATATAGAAAACAAACATTTCCCCAAAGGAACTACAAACCTTTCATATCCAAAAGAAAAACAGAATAATACACATTTTCCTCTTGTCTTTACTAGAATGAACAAACTAGGGCCCTTTGCTGTGATAACCAAAGAGAAACCTAGTAAGAGGTAATTTATTATGTTTGTAACTTTGATAAGGCACTTAATGTGGATGAAAACAAACCAAGAAATGGGAATTACTTTCTTTATAGGAAATGGCAGAGAGCTTGTTAAATAAAGTGGGGAAATTAAGCTTCGATTTGGATTTAGATTAGATCATATCTCCACCTGCATTTCTGTCCTTGGATTATGTGTATGTGCTTGAGCTTGCAGGTTTGCTAGTTTAAGAATAATCATGTTTTAACCTCTTAAAAGTGAAAATAACAATAAAGATCTATTTATGGCCATTTTCAATGGTAGAATTCTGGATTTCATTGTAACACTACCACTATCTTCTCCTGCACTCCCATCCCAAACTCTTGACTCCTCAACTTTTGGCAAATGAATGGGAGAGGAAAAAATGGATTCACTCAATTCGATCAACTCCTATATATGTGAGTGAGTTTTCCTCAGAGGTGAGTGGAGATTTCTATGGTGAGATTTAATGAACAATTTATTCAGGAACTAGAAACATGATCTCAGGGCAAAGAACCTAGTTAGGTCTTGGATGGGGTGGTGGTTGCACTTAGCAAGGGAATATTTGGAGGAGACTACTTTCAAATAATTTCTTTTCCTTGACCTCTGGCAGAAATATTTTATCAAGAGTTGATTATTTTCTCTCTTTTGTTGTACTTGCCTTTTAAGATGTGCCAATTAGTAATTAAATAAGTTGTTTTCTGACTGTGGTCTTGGGGAATCTTAGAGACAGGATAATAATTGAGGAAAATGTTCTAATTCCTTCTGCTCCATGATGCCTATAAAGATGAAACTTGTTCCCCTCTCTTTAAAACAGGTAAAAAGGCAAAAACAAGCAGGAAAAGGGAAAAATAAGTGTTTATATATCAGTAGTCTAACAGATTTACAGGCAAAATTGAGGATGAGGCTGAGAGAATAAGTGGCAAGAAGGACATTTATTGTGGATGATTAAGCCTAAGGACTGAGAGAGAAAATGAAAAAGTGGGTAGAAACTTTGTGTGGGTGGTAGAAACTCATAAGAATAGGTGCTTTGAAATAATGCTTGGGAATTAGCAGCGTGGAAACAAGATGATTCAGGCCCCACCTCTGGTACTTTTGGAGCATTGGAAGTGCAAGTGAGAAAAGAAGCTAGCCTTCAGTTTAGCCAGAAGCATAATGGAGTGGTCGCTGAAGAGCTGATGATACAGGTGTCACAGGCAGATTAATGACCCTGAAAGACGTCCATGATGTATAATACTCAGAACCTGTGAATATGTTTGGTTGTATAGCAATGGAGACTTTGAAGATGTGGTTAAAGTTGATGACCTGGAAATAGATGAGGAGCCTGGATTATCAGGTGGGCCCACTCTAATCCCAAGTCTTTAAAAGCTGAACATCTCTCCTAAGTGTGGTCAAAGGGAAAGGTGAAGACAGAAGAAGGTTCTGAGAGGAATTTGCTGGTATTGAAAATGGAAAAAGGGAGCCGTGAGCCAAGATAGGTGGGTGGCCTTCAAAAGTGGAAAACATGAAGAAACAGATTTTCCCCCTAGTTTCCAGGAAGAAGTGTGGTGAGCTGACACCTTGGCTTTAGGTCTTCGGACCTTCAGAACTGTAAGCTAATCAGTGTGTGTTGTTTTAAGCCACTAAGTGTAACAGTACTTTATCAGGACAGCTATAGAAAACTAGTAGATAAGGGGATGTGTTTATCATGAAAAGGAGGGGGCACTGAGTACAGGGAAACCTGGGAATAGGAGAGCCCATGTCATAGGCTGTTGTGGGAGTTAATGAGATTGAATATGATAAACTTAATACAGTTTCTGGAATGTAGGCTCTCAGAACTAGTAGTTATTGTTTACATTTCTAGTTGTTGCAGGTGTTATAGATTAAGAAACGTGATAGGCACTGCTGATAAAATGCTGAAAAAACGGGATATGGAGCTACTGCCATGTAGCTGATACTTGATTTTTGAAAGCAGTCAATTAGTTCTAGGTAATTAACACTTTTGTGTTGAAATATATATGTATATATACACTTTTTGAGACTTAGTTTTATTATTTGTAAAATGAAACTCTAATCTACTGTATAAACTTCTTATATAAGAACTAAATTCTTTTTTTTAATTTAAGTTCTTTATTGTTTAAAGTATTACATAAGTTTCCCTTTTCCCCCCATTGACCTCTCCCTAGATGTTCCCACCCTCCAGCAATGCCCTCACCCCCTACAGTCTGTGTCCATGGGTTATGCTTATATGCATGCATACAAATCCTTTGGTTGATCTCTTA
>NW_006299715.1:2297433-2300662 GCF_000327345.1 Myotis davidii
CTGCCACACCTGCTAGTGCACGATAAAAACTACCCGCAAACAATGTGTTAATCCACTCACATGCTGATGAGCACTTAGGCTGTTTCCAAACCTTAGCTATTGTAAATTGTGCTGCTATGAACATAGGGCTGCATATATCCTTTCTGACTGATTTCTTGGGATGTATTCCTAAAAGTGGGATTGCTAGGTCAAATAGGAGTTCCATTTTTAATTTTTTGAGGAAACTCCATACTGTTTTCCACAGTGGCTGCACCAGTCTGCATTCCCACCAGCAGTGCACGAGGGTTCCTTTTTCTCCACTTCCTCACCAGCACTTCTGGTTTGTTGATTTGTTAATGAAAGCTATTCTGAAAGGTGTGAGATGGTACCTCATTGTCATTTTGATTTGCATTTTTCTGATGAGTAGTGACTTTTAGCATGTTTTCATATGTCTCCTGACCTTCTGTATGTCCTCTTTCGAAAAGTGTCTATTTAGGTCCTTTGCCTATTTTTTTTATTGGATTGTTTATCCTCCTTTTGTTAAGTTGTACAAGTTCCCTAGAAATTTTGGAGATTAAACCTTTATCAGATATAACATTGGCATAAATGTTCTCCCATGTGGACTTTCTTATTTTATTTTTATGGTTTCTTTTGCTGTGTGGAGGCTTTTTATTTTGATGTAGTCCCATTTGTTTATTTTTTCCTTCTTTTCCATTGTTCTAGAAGCTATATCAGTAAAGATGTTGCTATGACATATGTCTGCTATTTTGCTGCTTTGGTGTTCTAAGATTTTTATGTTTTCCCATCTTACATTTAAATCCTTTATCCATTTTGAGTTTATTTTTGTGCATGGTGTAAGTTGGTTCTTAGCGGAAATGGTTTTAGGTTTTGCACATTGAGTATGATGTTGGCTGTAGGTTTGTCATATGAAGTTTTTATGACCTTGTGGTCCCTGGCAGGCCACTTGCTTGTGGTGTTTTGTTTCTTTTTCATCTTCCTCAGTAAAGAGCAGGAAGCCGGCCTTCCATTCTCCCCAGGCAGCTGGGGAGGAGGCAGAAACAATGCATCAATTGATATGATTATGTGATTTTTACCTCTCAATTTGTTTATGTGATATATAATGTTAATTGATTTGCAAATATTGTATCAGCCTTGCATGCCCGGAGTAAATCCCACGTAGTCATCGGTTATGATCTTTCTAATGAAATGCTGGATTTGATTTGGTAGAATTTTGTTGAGGATTTTAGCATCTATGTACACCAGTGATATTAGCTTGTAATTCTCTTTGTTTGTAGTGTCTTTATCTCATTTTGGGATTAGGGTAATTCTGGCTTCATAGGAAAAGCTTGGAAAGGTGCCTTCTGCTTGAATTTATTGGAATAGTCTGAGGAGAATAGTTTTTAGTTCTTCTTTGAATGTTTGGTAGATCTCCCCTGTGAAGCCATCTGGACCAGGACTTTTCTTTGGAAGTTTTTTGATTACTGTTTTAATTTCATCAGTAGTTATCAGCCTATTCATGTTTTTTATTTTTTATCTATTTTTTATTTTTTATTCTTCCTGATTGAGTTTTGGAAGTTTGTATTTTTCTAATAATATGTCCATTTTGTCTAAGTTGTCAGTTTGTTGGAGTAGAGTTGTTCATAGTACTTTTTAGCAATCATTTGTATGTCTGCAGTGTCAGTTGTTACTTCCCCTTTTTCATTTCTGATTTTGTTTATTTGGGTCCTCTCTCTTTGCTTTTTGGTTAGCCTGGCTAGACTCAAGAGGTTCATCAATCCAATTTATCCTTTCAAAGAACCAGCTCTTGGTTTTGTTGGTCTTTTGTATTGTTTTGTTTGGTCTCTATGTCATTTATTTCTGCTCTGATCTTTATTATTTCCTTCCTTCTGCTTACATTGGGCTTTTCTTGTTGCTCTCTTTCTAATTCTTTAAGTTGTAGGGTTAGATAATTTATTACCATTTTCTCTTGTTTTTTGAGGTAGGCCTGTAGAGCTATGTACTTCCCTCTCAAGACCGCTTTCACTGTGTCCCATAGATTTTGGATTGTTGTGTTTTTCCCTGTTGTTTGTTGAGCTATGAACTTCCCTCTCAGGACTGTTTTCACTGTGTCCCATAGATTTTGAATTGTTATGTTTTCATTGTCATTTGTTTCCAGGATGCTTTTTATTTCTTCTTTGCTCTCTTTAGTAACCCAATCATCCTATCTAATAATAGACAAACATGGTAATTGACTGTACCTCCGCTATGCCTCCCATTGGCTAATCAGTGTGATATGCAAATTCACCGCTAACAAAGATACTGCAGGCAGGGCAGGACAGTGCAAACTGCCAGCTGGCGGCCATGCAGGACAGTCTGGCCACCCCAGGACCCCATTGGTGGGTCCCCGTCGGCAAGGCAGGCCCACCCCAGAAAGCCCTAGCAGCCGGCCGTGCCTTGCCGACCCGGGACCCAAGATCGGTGGGTCCCGGGGCAGCAAGGCACACCTGCCCCAGAAGCCGCAGAAGCCACCTAATATGGTAGTACAGTGGGGCTTGACTTACAAGTGTCCCAACTAATGAGTTTTTTGAGATACCAGCTGTCTCTCAGCCGATTTTTTGCATTGAGTTGATAGAGTAATTTGAGTTAATGAGCTCCTTAACAAACTCAGTCTCAGAACAAATTAAACCTGTAAGTCAAGGCCCCACTGTATCTGCCTATTTGGCCACCATTTTCCCTTCCAGAGCTCTTTATAGGTTTTCTTAACCCATACCCTTTTCCACAAAGCCATGTGGAAAAGCTTTGCCATGTGTCGCACTTGTGTCTTGCCCACTAATTTTCTCCTTTTAGCTGGAAGGCTACTTCTCTTATCTACTTGGTGAACATCTATTCTTTATCCTCAGTTCAAACTATAATCCTCTTCTCATTTCCTCTCTTCTTTCTTAGCACTATATTACCTGTTTATTTTCTACTTTCTAAGTACCTTGGGCTTACCTCTATTGCAGAGATGGCAAACCTTTTGAGCTCGCATGTCAGATTTTTATTTTATTTTTTTTAATATATTTTTTATTGATTAAGATATTACATATGTGTCCTTGTCCCCACGTTACCCTCGAACTCCCCCGCCCCCACGTTGTCCGTGTCCATTGGTTAGGCCTATATGCCTGCATATAAGTCTTTTGGTTGATCTTTCCCCCTTACCGCCACCCTCCCTTACCCTCCCTCCAAAGCCCGACAGTCCAATCAATGCCTCTCCGTCTCTGGATCAGTCCTT
>NW_006299715.1:2302629-2317377 GCF_000327345.1 Myotis davidii
TGTCAGATTTTTAAAAACCCTAACTTAACTCTGGTGCCATGTCACATATAGAGATTTTTTGATATTTGCAACCATAGTAAAACAAAGATTTATATTTTTGATATTTATTTTATATATTTAAATGCCATTTAACAAAGAAGAATCAACCAAAAACACGAGTTCATGTGTTACCTCTGACACGTGTGTCATAGGTTCGCTATCACTGCTCTATTGTGACTCTTACAAGTATTATCCAGTCAATTCTTTCTCCTCCTCTGGATTGCACAGCCCTCAGGATTCTGGGTCCTCTTTGCCTTTGGGTGTCTAGTGGAGGCCATGTGAGTAATATTCAATGAACCAATGTGCCAAGTTGGAAAGTTTGATCTTCCATTTCCCCACCCAAAAAATGAAAGAGTAATACCTCCTCTTCTTGTATCAAAGGATTTTTGTGGGGACCAAATCACATAATGTCCTTTGTAAAAGCATTTGGAAACTGCAAAGTAACACATAATTAATGAAGTTCACATAAAAAATGGTATATTCTCAGCTTTTTTAAAACTTGATTTAACTGTGTTATTTGTGCAGAAAACAATAACCTGGAAGTCAAGAGGCCTAGATTATAGTTCCAATTTTAACTGGATGACTTAGGACAAGTCCTTTTACTACTCTGTATTTCGTTTCCAGAGCTGAGCTTTGGAACTGTTACAGTACTTGTTCTTCCTTTTCTGTTCTTTTCTCCCCCTTCTGTCTTTATAGGAGTAAGGCATTGTTCTTGTTCACAGAAGATTTTATTCTTCCATACTTGGTATGTTATATTAGCCATAATAAAATAATAAATATTCAGTAATTAGCTTTTTCATAAAATATACAAATCAATGACAATAGCTATTGTGTGAGCTTATTACTAACATTTTCCTAACTTGGAATTGTTTTCATTATTTAATCAACATTAACAAATGAAAGCTTCAGAGCTCAGAATTTAAAGATATCAGCAGCTCTATGTGTGTACATATATGATTTTTTATAAGAAATTGTAGCATGTTATTATGGAGATGGAGAAGCCCTACAACATGTCATCTGCAAGCTGGAGTCTCAGGGAAGCTTGAGGTGTAGCTTTGAAAACTGAAGGACCCTTAGTGTAAGTCTCATTCCAGATCAAGGGAAGACTCGTGTTCCAACTCAAGGCATCAGAGAGAGAGAGGCAATTCCCCTTCCTCTGTTTATTGCTTCTATTCAGGTCCTCAACAGATTGGTGATGCCCACCCACACTGGGAGAACAATCTTATTTACTCAGTTTACCCATACAAATATTAACCTCATCTGGAAATATCCTCACAGACACACCCAGAGATAATGCCTAACCTGGGCACTTCATGGCCCAGCCAAGGTGACACTCTTATCAACTTGGCACTCATGTGGATCCGCTTAAACCATTTTTAATTTCCAAGTAGAAATAATAACAAGGTCATAATTCTGCTTAACAAGGAAACAACTAGATCGAGTGCAATAAAAAATGCACTAACTTTTGCTTCAGAGAAGAAAGTACTTGAATGATAGTTACTTTCCTTCTTGATATCCTGAAACTTAAATTCCACGATGTAAAATTAACAGTAGTTAAACACTAATGAGGAGCCCAAAGTAGCCAGGTGGCAGTCTCAGCTTCCATATCAATGGAGTCCCCTTTGTGTCTCCTGGTGGAAGCATTTCTCCCCAGAGTTAAGATGTCTAGGCCGGCAGAGCCTAAGTTCTCAGGAATAGGAAGCCCAAATTTTGCTAGTTGGTCACTAGAAGTGGCAGTGGTGGTGCCACTCCCATTTTTGCCCTTTGATTCCTGGACCGGTGAAAATTGGATATGGGAAAAACAGCATCTCTTGTTGGATGTTAATTCAGAGCACATGCAGATTCCTGGAGAATCTTGCCCAAGCTCTGCAAAGTGTTGCCTCCTAGGTGGCATTGCAACTGAGTCTTCAAAAGGCCATTCCACTGTTGGATCAGGTCAGCTACTTCAGGATGGCGAAGACTGTGGTAAGAGCAGTTAATTCTCTATGACCCTGTGTCCACAACTGATGCTCGCTTTAAACGATAATTCCTACTATTTTGTTGAAGCAGTTGGTAATTATTGCTAAAATACTGAAATGCTTAAAATACCTCTGAGAGGATCAATAAACAACAAAAAGTCATTTCACTGCTATTAAAGTAGAATTTCAGAGAGTGACATATGTATGACTGTTTTCAATATCATAGAAACTGACTAGTGATTTCAGCATCTTTAAAATTTATTTGAAAAGCCTGAGTTTTTAGAAAGAAATATACCACCCACTGACTGATATTATCTATCATTAAGCCCATCTTTATTTTACTTCTCATTTAGGAACTATGAACACGTCTGAGTTATTTGTGCTTAAAAGCAGTGCATATGCCATTATTTCAAGCACATCAAAATACATAGAGAAAGTGGAAGACATACTGGTAAACACAAGTAGCTATTTTTTCTTTTTTATAAAACTTTAATGGTTTATTGACTGGCACAAACAATCTATGTAAAATAATGTGCTTACTATTTAAATGTAGTCTTAGTAGCTATTTATGATTATCAGTAGTTATATACTTGATTATTATTTTTAAAAAGTCTTGCTGTGTGTCTTATTCTTTCTTTGTACTTTTCAAATTTTCTACAGAATGAAATTTGTTACCTTAAAATAAGAAGAAAATAGACAATATTTACAAATAACTATGTTGATTTTAATATATTATAATTGAAAATGCACATCATTTAAATTAGAAGAAAATACCCTAAAATGTCAACAGGGTTTTATCTAGATAGTGAAAATAGATGTTTTTTTCTTCATATGTTATAAAAAACCTTACTATTTTTAATTGTGGAAAATAACTTGAAAAGTTAAATATGAAGATTGCCTTCAACAAGAATTTGATGATAGCTGTAGTGTGGCAGCATTGTTAGGTTACACACATGAATGACTGTACGCATGAATGATTACACGCGTGAATGTGTCTTATCCCAGGAGTTCCCATCCTGTGAACTATTGTTTCCTTAATTGTCCACATAAAAAAAATGACGACAAGAGTCACTTCTCACCAATGGAGAATCACTCAACGTGGTGCCAGCCTCACCAGGATGCTTGGCAGGAGCCCCAGAAAGCACCTGTGTTCCTGCAGGGTGGGAACAGGAAGCCTGTATCAATGTTCATTTTGATGTTGAAGGGTCTTTGTAGGCCAGATCTGTCAAGTGTGCCTGAATTCTTCTTACAAATAGTCTTAGATTTTTCTGGATCTGTTCTTAAAAATCACAGTTTTACTAGTTATTTCAACACACTCTTTACTTACCCAGGCATTTAACCAAATATATTGGATGCTTCAAATGTTCCAGGCATCATGGAAGGAATAAATGATAATGAAATTTATTCTCTCCTGTAGATAAACTTATGGTCTAGTAGGAAACTCAGAAGTAATACTAGCAGAACTATAATGCATGCTTTTATAGCTGCATGTCTACAATGCTACAGAAGTCTGGAGATGAGACATTTAACTCTATCAAGAGTGGTTAAGAAAGGCTTTCCAGAGACATTTAGAAATAGAAGTTTTTTACTTCAAGGGCAGTTAAGTCTGTCCTATTTAAAGGTATTTTTTCTCACTCTCCCATTCCCTCTCCTTTTATTTTTTCCTTCTTGCCCTATCTTCCCTCCTTTAACAAATACTTATTGAGTTTAAAATGAATAATTTGGGAAACCTTTGAGATTGAATACATGGCCCTACTCTCACATAGCTGATATCTGAGCCAGATAGGAGAGTACATTTGGGAAAGTGAATGAGTATTTTTTTTAAGGATTTGGTACCTATATAAGTGAAGTTTCCAGATAAAATGCAGAACATTTAGTTCAACTTACATTTCAGATTAACAAATATATTATTTTAGTATAAGTAAATTTACATATTGCATAGGATATACATATACCAAAAATTATTAATTGGGTGTCCTTTTTCCTCTCTTGCTCAGTCTAGCAACTCTATGTGTAAGGAATATTAGGACATAAGGTTAGAAATATAGGTAAGGATAATACAAACCAATATAAACCATTCTACGGAGTTTGAACGTCTTGATACCTATAATAAGGAGCCACTGAAGGATTATCAACAAGGTCATATTTGAAATTTGTAAAGATAATTCTGACTTAGGCAGCAGTGGTGGAGTGGAGAGATGACATTAACAGAATCATTTGGCAAAGATTGAGAAGAGATTGAATGTGAGAAGTGAGATAGAAAAGGGGCTTCGAAATGCCTCCCTCCCAAACCCATTTCTTGTTTCAATGACCAGGTGAATAATTTTACTATTCTCCAAGCTGGTGTTCCCAGGAGAAGAAGATATTACCAGACATACTTTTTTTTTTTTTTTGCATTTATTTATTTATTTATTTATTTATTTATTGAGACTAGGAATCATTCCCAAGCTGTCCGCCTTGGATCTTACCCTTAAACAAGAAATCTCTCCTCCTAGATTGTTCGTAATCTTATTAAACTGTAGTGTGGAAAAAAGGGAAGTTAGACTGAAATTGTTTATTTTTATAAAGGTAACTATTTTGTTGATGTTTGCTCATCTCCAATCTCTTTCAGTCCTTGGCATAATCATCATTCCTAAGAATTCAGTGGGCTCTTAACACACACTCCAATATGCTTCTGAGTACCTGTGTGAGTTGCCAAACATTTAAAATCAAATGTTTAATCAACTAATCTTGTATCCTGGGGGAACCCAACAGGTTCAAATTCATGCTTAGATATGATATCAACCTTGAAGATGAAATCCTCAGACATCAAGCTTTTATCATAAGTTGTAAAGGAAGTAAGAAAGTCAGAACTTGCTAATAAACAAGTTGACTTTTATCTGCTTTAACAAATATATAAGAAGCAATTGGAATTAAAAGCATTAAGAGAATACAGATGGCCCGGCCGTCGTGGCTCAGTGGTTGAGCATCAACCTATAAACCAGGAGGTCATGGTTTAATTCCCCATCAAGGTACACACCCAATTGCAGGCTCAATCCCTAGTAGAGAGCATGTACGAGGCAGCCGATCAATGATGCTGTCTCATCATTGATGTTTCCCTCTCTCTTCCTCCTTTTCTTAAATAAATAAATAAAATATTTAAAAAATAGAATACAAATGGATGCTGCTACAGCATGCTTTCCATCATGTCTTAAAAATTTGCAATTTATTAAATATGTTCATGCATTTCTCTAAAATCTTGTTTTCTAATAATTTATTTGCCAAGACAAAGTCTCAGAAAAGTAGAAAAAAGATATATAGATGTGTGTGTGTCTGTCTGTGTGTGTACATGTGCACATACATTGCACTGAGGCTTTTACATGATTGCTACAACTATATAAAGAAAGGAACAATTGCAAACAGCTCAATGATTGAAAGACAGTGCAATATGATAAGGTGGAGACAATTGAGATATGTGAGAGTGCTATAATTAGAACAATACTATTGAAAAGAATTGACTCATCATGACTTTTCAGCAAGCTAGTAGGAGGGATAAAACACTGTAACAATTCGAAGTAAAATCATACATTAGCAGAGAGATTAAGATACAGTAGGCATGATACCAATAGTATAATTTCACATCTGGGAAGGAGTGATAAAACTCTCATTTAATTAGCAGGGGAAATGGATGGTCTGACTGAGAGCATTGGAAAGGTCTTATTTTATGTGCTGTTGGGAAGGGAAATGAGAAAGCAAAGAATAACATTTATAGAGCTTGTACTTTGCATCATCAACTGCACTAAGAAATGTATTAGCTCAAACATCCAGCTCATTGGAACCTCTCAACCAATTGCACCCTTTAAGGACAGATTTTTATCATCTGTACTTCACAGATGAAGAAACGGAGGCTTAACGAGATTAAAGAACTTTGTCCTGATCACAAGTTAAGTGATAGTACTGAGATATGAATTTGGACCTTTGTCTTCAAAGTCCATGCTTTCTATATTTTACCTAATTTCTGCCTGAGATTTATATTGGAACACTAAACCACTTCAGGAAAATTAAGACCATTGCTTTTGGTCTTGACAAAGTATTTTCTACCATGGATCTCTGAAGGCCCTAAAGAAACATTTTTTGTTTCCCCATCTTTGTTACCTTCTTTGGCTTGGGCAATGGGTTAGTGACTTAACCAAAGACATCAGTGAACCAACCTTTTCCTGGTCTGGATGTTTCTCCTTACTATCAGACAACTGTCCTAAAGAGTTGTGGCTCATTTGGATGAAGGCTTCTAGTCTATGTAACCTCACACTAGACATTGCTGAAGTCCACACCAATGTTCTATCTAGAATCAAGTTTATTTAATGAAGGAGTCCTGAATAACATGTCTTATACATGAAATATATTGGCATCAATATTAGAAAGAACTTATACTCTGTTTTACATTTATTTTGAAGCTTAAATTAATTTCACCTACATTTTGAAAATTAAAAACAACAATTTAAATTAGGTTGAATAAAGTCATAACATTTTTATAGTCTATGCAGGCATACCTTAGAAATACTGTGGGTTTGGTTCCAGACCACCAGAGTAAAACGAATATTGCAATAGAGTGAGTCACACAAACATTTTGACTTCTCAGTGCATATAAAAGTTGTTTATACTATACTGTAGTCTATTAAGTATGCAATAGCATTATGTATAAAAAACCACATACATACCTTAATTAAAAAACACTGTATTGCTAAAAAATGCTAACCATCATCTGAGCCTTCAGCAAGTTGTGTTCCTTTCGCAGGTGGTTGTAGCAAACTTTCAATTTGCAAAGTAAATGCATTATCTGCAAAGCACAATAAAATGATGCAGGGGTCTATATGGTCTAGTCACCTTGGGCCAAATCCATCTCACCATGTGTCTATAAAAAACAATTTCCCTGGGACACAGCTACCTACACCTATTTCTTCTGAATCTCCTGTGGCCATTTTGGGGGTACATGGCAGAGTCCAGTGGTTGTGACCAACACAGCATAGCTGACAAAGCTGTAAATAGTTACTATTTGACCTTTTTCAATAAATGTTTGCTGACTCCTGCTCTGTGACCACAGGAGATACTTCAACCTTGCCTTTCCAATTAGATTCTGCACATGCACTTCATCCTGCCTCTTCAAGAGAAACCATCACACGCTTGTTTGTATTTGATAGCATCTAAATTGGCTTAGTCATTTCTTCCTCACAAAACACTTATATAGTTCTACAGCAAAGGTATATTTTTTTAAAGAAGGGGAAACATTTCTTTAAAATGCTCATTAAAACACTGTGATGTGGCTATAATCTCCATTTTAAAAAGAAAATATGTTTAAGCATAAAGACAACATTTATGTATTTATTTTTAAAAGTCTGGGTGCCCATTATGATGTCAGGTTCTGAGCTAGGTGATAGGGATGGAAAGGGGGCAGCGGAGACAGAATCCCTATAGTAATTAAAGCAATATAAAGTAATGGCATAAAAATAGGCACACAGACCAATGGAACAGACTCAGGAGCCCAGAAATAAACTCTTGCATACATGGTCAATGAATATTTGACAACACTTTTAATCCTAGCTCTACTGAAAGCAAAATGGGACTTCTTCCTTGGTGGGATGAAGGGGAATGGGAGCTTGGAAACTCAGTGTAATTCCAACGAAACAAAGCTTTCTATACTATCTCATCTTCCCGAGCAAGTCTCAGAAAATGATGTTTCTTGTCACATTGAAAAAAGCCCATTCCCAGCAGCAACTGGTGGGGGTGAGGAGAACTCTAACAGTAACAGTCAGAGGAACAAGCTCTGGAAATCTAATGTACAGCATGGTGATTATAGTTAACTGTATCGTATTCTGTACTTGAAAGGTGTTAAGAGAACAGATCTAAATTGACATGATTACTATGGTGGTAATCCTTCTGCAATATAAAAGTGTATCAAATCAACACAATGTACACCTTAAAATTACAAAATGTTATATGTCAATTATATCTCCATGAAACTGGGTGTGGAGGAGAGTCCTTCGCTTTGGAGAGCTCCTTTTGGATTACATAACTTGCCCCAAGTTATACACTTAATAAATAACAGTGTCAGGCCTGAATGCTTCCAAAGCTCATTTTACGTTAAACTCATGCTTTCCAAACTGAAAAATGGACAGCCCCACCCCTAACACTCTCTATGTAGTGTGAGCCAAGAATATACAAAGATACAGAATTACATGGCTTTGATTTTATTAGACAGTATATGCTCTTAAATTTTTAAATATATTTTTTATTGATTTCAAAGAGGAAGGGAGAGAGAGAGAGAGAGACATTAATGATGAAAGAGAATCATTGATCGGCTGCCTCTTGCAGGCTCCCTTCTGGGGATTGACCCTGCAACCCAGGCATGTGTCCTTGACTGAAACTAAACCTGGGACCTTTCAGTCTGCAGGACTATGCTCTATCCAATAAGCCAAATTGACTAGGTTTCAAACAAATTATTTTATATTAAAATGAGCCTGGCTCTTTTAAGAAGAAGAATGCAAATTTCAAATGAATATTTAAGATAAAAGATTTCCCATAGATTAATAAGGCTTGCAGTGCCCCAGTACCTAAGGATGAAATATTATCTCTGGAATACTGTTACGTACAGTAAGAAGTAAAGAGAAAAAGAAATAAGTATTTGAGGGAAAATGCACAAAAGGAGGCCTCATAATAGCTAAGATTTTAGCTGAAGGCAGAAAACAAGAAAAAGTTTGAAGAAGAAAAGAGCCCTCAGAAGCTTACTTGAGAATGACTTTCACAGGGTGTCATCGGTCAACCTGCCACTGAGTAGCCTAATTAAGACATCTGCTAAGAGTTATCAATTGATGGTGGTCTCACTGTCACACCACTTTAATTGACATGCTGTGATTTTGTTCCAGATTAACTTCATAAGTGGTCCTCCTAATAGAAAGATCACTTAAATTAAAAATGGGCTGTACATGGGGATTTGTGATGTTAATAGGCCAGTCTAATCTCTGTGTCATTTACATACATCTCCATTTTTCTCAATGCATATTTGCATATATCAGAGGATGTCACTGAAGGCTTCTCAGGGGCAGCATTGGTATGCTAATGAGCATGCAACTGGCACAGTGTCCCAAGTCATTTCTTTGACCTCCCATCAACACTAATTTTGGAGTTGCCTTTGAGCCTCTAGTATTAGTAACATAAAACCCATGTTCCAGAGGAAACATGAGTTCAGCCTATTCACCCAGATGCAAGCAATCTTTGAAACACTGAATAAAATTGAAGCATAGAGACTTTATAACGTCTGAAGACTTGCTTAGTACTTGAACAATTCAGTATGTCAGTGATGCTAAAAAATGTCTAAGAATATTGGCTTCATGTGCTAGCCCATCCACCTTCCTCAATGGGGTAGCCCAGGACAGCACATTTGCCAATCTGGGTAAGCCAGAGCAGAGGCCAATTTAAATAGACCTCAGAATAGAGGCTTTAGGAAACTAGGCAGATGTGGTTCCCCAGGGGGCAGACATGAGTCAGAGATTTAGGGTAGACTCTCTGTCCAAGGGGAAAAGAACTCATCACATCATTACTTTCATTGTTGTTTTAATACCAACACCATCATCTTTGCGCCCGGCAGCTATCAGTCAATGAGATGCTTCTAGACCAGTGATGGCGAACCTTTTGAGCTCAGCGTGTCGGCGTTTTGGAAAACCCTAACTTAACTCTGGTGCCATGTCACATATAGAAATTTTTTGATATTTGCAAACATAGTAAAACAAAGACTTATATTTTTGATATTTATTTTATATATTTAAATGCCATTTAAGAAAGAAAAATCAACGAAAAAAATGAGTTCGCGTGTCACCTCTGACACACGTGTCATAGGTTTGCCATCACTGTTCTAGACATTTTGTGTTAACTGATTTAACTTTTTCCACGACACATACCACAAACCACAGATAGTATTAATAGTCCAACATATAGAAGAAACATGAAAGTCTTGAGCAGCTAAGAAATTTGCTGAGGACATGTAGCAAAAGTGAATTTGAAGTTGGCATGACTTCCAAGAACAATCTCTCTTTCCATTGCTTCCTGCCATAAGAGTGAGTATATAATGAGGGACAGGGGGAAATGGAGGATCTGCACTATTAAATCCAAGCCAAGAGACTTATCAACAGTCATACCTTGAGAAAGCCAAAGGCTGACATGTTACTTGTCTTTCCTAATCCTCTAGCTGAGGGAATTGGTGTAGAAAGAAGGGGCTGGGCTTAGAGAGTAACTTGGTTGCCAAGGGAGAAAACTGGCTCACAGCCCTGGGCAAGAGTGTGGGACATTAATTTACTGGCTCTGTTGGAGCTGGGCTCTCAGCTTTGCCAGGCCTTGGAGGTGTGTCAATGAGCCATTTACATGACCCTTTACAAAGTGAAGGGTCCTTCTGCTGGCTTTTATAAAAACCCTTGATGGACACAGTAGGGACAAAATAATGAATGTCCACATGCTGGGTGCCTCCTTAAACATGAAAAGTTGGTCTGAGAAACTTCAGAATCAAAAAGTAGTGGGTTTGTTCACAATACAATCAATATACAGATGATGTATTATATACATCTGAAACCTGTGTAATTTTATTAACCAATGTCACCCCAGTGAATTCAATACAATTAAAAAAAGCACACAAAAAGTAGTAAGTTTGACACTGAGGAGCACTAAATTTTACAGGAAAATGGAGTATGTTGTGTTCCATACTGTCACCAGTGTTTCTCTAAGGGTGGATGGAGTTCCCGCCCACAAGCACTGGATAGGACACACCGGTGACAATGTAGAGCTAGCCTGGACAGGCTCTCACACTCTTCCACCAGGATCCATGAGCCCCTGAGCTCAGAGCAGCTCCTTTCTGGGTTGTCAGAAAGCCAGCCTCCTGAAGAAGAGGCTGAGATGGACAATCTCACAAGGGGCAGTGCTTGATGAGATTGGGATGTGTGTGGAGGAGTCATCAGACTGAGGTCAAACAAGGTCCAGAAGTGAGGGGTAATGCACAGTGAGGGAGACGGAAGGATCGGAGGGGACTAGGATCATGGTTCTCAACCTGGGGCCATTTTAGTTCTTCTAGAGGACTTTTGGAACTTTCCAGAGACATTTTTGATTGTGAGATAAGAGGTAAGGATGGGGGTGCTACTGGCATCTTGTAGATGGAAGCTAGGGATGTTGCATAGGACAGACCCTTCCTCTTCTTTCCTCTTCACCACAGTAAAGTATTACCTAGTCCCAAGTGTCAATGGTGCTGAAGATAAGAAACCCTAAGTTAGGGGTACAGGAACTAAGCCAGAAAGTCAAACTGGGCAAGAGATTCTTATATGCAGCTCAGAATGAGATTAGGGATCTAGTGCAGCCCCTTGTTTTGCGTCTCAAGGAATGGAGACACAGAGAAGGAAAGTGACTTCCCAAAGCCACACAGCTATTGCTAGAAAAACAAGAATTAAAATCTGGTCACTTTACCATGACCTGGAGTGTTTCCCTCTACCCACACTGTCTTCTTAAAGTTTATATGGGGAACAATGCAGCAGGTAACCTGGTCAAACCACCAGACTTGGCTTTTCTTTCTGAGGTTGCCCAGTGATGAGCATTTAGTGCCTCTAATTAATCTAATAGCTAACAGTACCTTTCCTTTCTTTGGTTTGATAACCAAAATAGTATGGGGTCCTGGAAATAAATGGCAGAAGGGAAAGGAGACCAATTGTGCATGCAGCAATTTCTAGAAGCCAAATTGTTCTGGGAGCTTCACTGTGCTTGCTTAATTTACTCTCACAATAACCTCAGGAGGTAGGTATTATCTCCATTTCAAAATGATGAAACAGGAGCAGATGGGTTTGGTCAGGTGCCCAGGGTCTCACAGTTGATAAGTCCATAACTTTCCGAAGCTGATATTCTGCATCTACAAAAATGTAAGTTCCACAGAGGCAAGGATTCTAGAAATATGTTTGTTCATTGATTGTTTTTCCTAAGTGTCTACAACACTGATGGTGCATAGTAGGAGCTTGATAAAAATTTGTTACATTAGTGACTTAAAACCACTGAATTACATAGGCCTTAAGACTTGAAGACTGGGGATTTTTGAGTTTAATAAAATATAAAACATCAAAGTAAAATCTGCTTCTTTTAAATTTTGGAATCCAGCAGCTTTTAAAACATCTGCAAGGGAGCAGGGTATTTAAAATACCTCCTCCAAGCTGTCTGATGCCAAGTGTTGAAGTATACCAAGTGACAGCCGTGTCCTAGGAGTATTGGAGGAAGAATGTGTGCAGCTGTTACATTATTTAGAGTATCTTTAAACAAAAGCTGTGGTTGAGGAGAGAAAAAGCATGACTACCTCTCAATTGTTCCAGCACCTGGGCCCAGCAATAAGGTGTTTTCTGAGCGAGAGGAGCTGACTGTGGGAGTTGGAGAACTTTGAGGAGGCACATTGCTTCTCATCTCTTTAGACCTAAGCTAGTATACATGTTAACTAACACCCTTCCATCCAGTGCTTCCCAAATTATAGCAACTTGCTCAGAGATAGAGCCTTCTCATCCCTGCATCCCAGGACTCGGTCCATATAGGCACCCAATAAATACTTGTTGAGTGAAATAATGGATGTGTTTCTATAAACATGGTATTTTTCTTGGTTGAGGCATGCATCCTGGGATTTGCGATTTCTATGACCTCCCCCCAAGAAAAACTTCTGGTTTATTTTGGATCAAGGCAGGATGTAACTAATTTTCACTGCTTTTATAGTTTATAACATTCTGTTGACACTTAACCTCATATTATTTTCCCAAAAGTCATCTGAGATATTATATCCAGGTTACAAGTGAATCAAAGGAGGCTCAGAATTGAGGAATCTTTCCAAGGCCACTCAGGCAGGAACTTGTAACATTGGGATGTAAATTCTTTTATTGAGCTTCAGATGGGACTAGTTCTGTGCAGTAAAGTACTAACCTTGACAAAGAAAGGTCTGGCCATTGACTGGCTCCTAGGAGATGACCTTGGAATGTTCTTTCTGTTTACAATCTATGCTAACAATGGGAGTCTTTGACCATGTAGTATAAGCTTGACCTTTTGGAGGAGCTAAAGACAAAGGTCATCCATGTGGGCAGCTAACCATGTCTATGTGACCAACTCCTAATCAATGTCCTAGACATGAAGGCTCAAGTGATCTTCCTTGGCCTTCCAGGTGTGTTGCCACATTTTGTTGCTGGGAGAAGTAAGCTCTGTCTATGAATACAATGGGAAGCTTGCATCTGGAATTCTCCTGGACTCTGCCCTATGTGCCTCTTCTTGCTTTTGGCTTTAATATGTTTCCTTTTGCTATAATATACCATAACTGTGAGTATAATAGGTTTGCTCAGTTCTGTTTGTCTTAGTGAGTCATTAAACCTGAAGGTGGTCTTGGGATCTTCTGAACTCCCAAGTTCCTACAGTTTCTCTCTGCAATCCTGGGATGGTCAACAAGAAGGATTAATGGGGAGGGAATGTTACTGCCCAAAGACCAAAGTAGATAAGACTGTGATCAGGTGAGATGACTTTCTAAGAGGAAGCGGAACATGGGCTCAGTGGCCATCACATCCAGCTCCTTTTCTTTGTCCCATTGGTAGCAAGTTATCACCTAGTGTACCTTGAGAATCAATCACCAAACCGGAGATGCTTTCTGTTGTGGCACATGCCACAACAAAGGTCAAGGAAGAGTAAAGAAGATTTTCTGCCAAATAAACAATCTTGATAGCATCTCCCTCTCCCACCCTCCATCTCCTCTCCTCCCTTCCCTTTGTCTTCTAGCTTTCTCTTCTCCTCTGCTCTTCCCACCCCCCACCTTTTATTACTATGTGCCGGGCATTGTGCCAGGTTCTTTGAAGACAGAAACACAGCAGAGACAACATTGTAGGTGGTTACTTTTGAGTTAAATTCCCTGGCTTTGGGTCTTGCCTCTTCTACCTTCATGTTCTCAGTCCCTTCCTAGGTAGGGCCCATACTAGGGTAATGCCAGTGAGGAACTCTAGTCCCACCATTGCTTTATCTGGAACATAGGATTCAGATTCTAACTTCTGAGGTTATAAGAATTACAATTACTTTATCCCTCATGCTCAGCCCCTTCCAATACAGAGTAAGCACTATCAAAGTGCTAGCTATTCTTTTCAGTGTTTTTGTATGTATATTTTACTCAATCTAAGGTATATGGATTTAACCCTGATACAGGTAGGGTAGTTTCACAGGGCTGAGATGGAGCCTCCATCCCTCCTAGGGGGACTTAGCTCTCACTATAACTGAGATGCTTAAATTTTCTCCAGGAAATTAATTCTTTGGTCACCCACCTCCTACCCCCTGGCAATGTGACATGACACAACCTTACACAGGTATTTGTTATCTAAAATATGTTGACCTAGGACTGCCTAGGATTCCCATGACCTGGAGGGCAGCATAGTTCTTAAGGATGACCTTTGGAGCCCTTCTTGATCTGAATCAGGGAAGTGGCTTTTAACCTTGACTGTACATTAGCATCCCAAGGGGATTTTTACAAAGTCTTGATGCCCAGATCCACCTCCATCAATTCTTATTTAATACTAGGGGCCCGGTGCACGAAATTCGTGCACTGGGTGTGTGTGTGTGTGTGTGTGTGTGTGTGTGTGTGTGGAGTGTCCCTCAGCCCAGCCTGCCCCCTCTCACATACTGGGAGCCCTCAGGCGTTGACCCCCATCACCCTCCAATCGCAGGATCGGCCCCTTGCCCAGGCCTGACG
>NW_006299715.1:2317620-2345450 GCF_000327345.1 Myotis davidii
CAGGGGCCCCCCAGACCCCTCCGATTGCTGGCTCTGCCCCTGCCCAGGCCTAACGCCTCTGGCCAAGACATTAGGCCTGGGCAGGGGACCCCCAGCTCCCCACGGTTGCAGGCTCCACCCCTGCCCAGGCTTAACGCCTCTGGCCGAGGCGTCCGGCCCGGGCAGCAGGGACCCGCAGCTGCAGCGGCCCTGCGATCGTGGGCTTCGCTTTAGGCCCAGGCAAGGGACCCCTAGCTCCTGGGACTGCCAGCTTTGACCATGCCCAGCTCCCATCGCTGGCTCCACCCCTACTTCCTGCTATCACTGGCCAGGGCGGCAAAGGCGCCTGATTCTCTGATCATGGCTGGGGGGCAGGGAAAGGCGGCCCTGGGGGCTCTTAGCGCCCCCCTGGGTTTCCGATTACTGTCAGTGGCAGGGGTCTTCTTCCTGCTTTCCCTTTCGCCTCCCTGCATTGTGCCTACATATTCAAATTAACCGCCATCTTTGTGTCAGTTAACTGCCATCTGAGTTCACAGTTAATTTGCATATAGCCCTGATTAGCCAATGAAAAGGGTAGCGTCGTACGCCAATTACCATTTTTCTCTTTTATTAGTGTAGATTCTTGGTGTATGCCAGCATGGTCATTCCTGTAAGCTCCTCCAGGGTTCTAACCTGCCCCATGTATTAAAGGACATCTTGCAGCTGCATCACACGCTAGTGCCCTCCTCCAGACACCATGCATTTTCCTGTCTGAAGACACTACTTCTGTTGGTCCCACTACCTGGTGTGCTCTCCCTTTTTTGTCTTCCTGTGCTGGCCGACTCCATTGATAATGTCCTAGAAGAGTGGTCGGCAAACTGCGGCCCATGAGCCACATGCAGCTCTTTGGCCCCTTGAGTGTGGCTCTTCCACAAAATACCGACTTCTTCGCATGGGCCACGAAGTTTCAATCACACTGTATGTGCGCGCTCTCACATGGTATTGTGTGGAAGAGCCACACTCAAGGGGCCAAAGAGCCACATATGGCTTGCGAGCTGCAGTTGCCGACCACTGTCCTAGAAGATAATGGATGAGAAAATCCTTCACAGACTCCAGAGTGGAATATGAATGTAGGGGATTATTGCTATTATTTCTGGGGCAGGCGGGCTATAACCTCTTGTGAGATCATCTATCAACACAGAAACCCTGTTGCTGCTCACTGAATTGTACCCCTGTGACCCAAAATATAATGTATTTCCCACTGTACTTAACTTAATACTGTGGGCTGACATGTACCTTGAACTGAGCTGGGTGCATAATATTTAAATGCTGAGCCCGACAGTTTATAACCCAAGGCAGCTCACTTCCTCCTTTTGGCAAGCTGCCAAGCCAAGGAGAGAAGAACAGTGGAATGAGGGATTGAATAAGATTAGGGTGGGATGGTGTTTCTCCAAAACAATCCATGTCTGAGATTTATTTTTGATATCTTGATGAAAGGAACATCTTTGTTCATTTTGATGATCAGGCATGCTCCTTGGCTACCTTCCACAGCCACCTTTGTATTGCTAGTTTCAGCTGCCCTCACACTGGGTCAGAACCATTTCTTGTTGATTTAAAAACCCAATAGTAGATCACCTGACTGGAGTTTGATATTGTGGTTCAACAGCCTGCTGATCTGCCAGGGCCTGCAGAAAGGAAAATGCTTGCTGGACAATTCTGCAGGTCAGAGTCAGTGGGGAGGGTAGAGTAGGGTACTCCTGCCCTTGTCTCTTAATATTCTGCTGAGAAAACAATTCAATCATAGAGCAAAGAGGATGTTTGAAATAGAAGGCAGCTTAGGCATCAATGCAAAGACCCTAATTTTATTTTGTTATTTTTCAATTACAGTTGACATTCAACATTATACTAGTTTTAGGTGCATAGCATAGTGATTAGACATTTATATAACTTACAAAATGATCACCCTGCTAAGCAAAGATAATTTTACAAATAAGAATATGGAGACTCAAAAGAATAAAAAATTTGCCAAGCGATTTGATGCTTAAATTCATTAAATTTAGATGAATGTCTCATCTAAATCACTTAGATGAGGCATCTCTTATCCCCAGTTGTTCATTCTTTTAACCCTATCGTGTTTCCAACTATCAAGAGTGACATCTATCCAAGTCAAGAAGGACCCAATTGGGCAGTGTTTAGAACAGGCATCCTCAAACTATGGCCCACGGGCCACATGCGGCCTGCTGAAAGCATTTATCTGGCCCGCCGGGTGTTTTTGCCGCCACTGCCTGTCCTGCTTAGCAGCCGACTCATCCGGGACCCACAGTGCGCATGTGTGGAATGTCTGAGGGACAGTGAACTGGCCCCCTGTTTAAAAAGTTTGAGGACCTCTGGTTTAGAACATCATTTCCCTTTTGTATTGTAACAATAATCAGCCAATCAAAAACAGGCAGGAGCTCCCCTCTGCACCTGACACAGATTTCAGAGCTGGGAGGGGGTCCTTATACTGTTTTCAGTCAGATACCAACTTCAAATGATGGTAGGATAGTAGTAATCACATGCAGGATTATTGAATAAGGGCCTTATATGTATTCTTACCTACTAGAACATGCTATGTAATTTGGGAATCAAATTTGGATTGTTACTTTGTGTTATTCAAGGTTGACACAAAACAAAACAAAAAAATGATCTATGAGTATCCAGATTTCTGAATTGAGTTTGAGGGTGTTAATTAATCATGGCCCCTCCTCTTCAGATTTTGAACCCATTGAAAAATAGCCTCAAGGAGTCAAATAATGTTTAGAAAGTCAACTTTTGCAATTAAGACTTGAACTGGACAACACGTCTTGACTCAAGTAGTTGAAATGAACTAAGCTATCCAATGCAGGGCCTGGAAAAATCATATCCATATGGCAGGATGTAGGAAATAGAGCAACTGTGACCCAGAAGAAGATGGAAATAAATATATATTAGGGATCAGGGAAGAGAGAGAGAGGAGAGGGAAAGGGACTCATTGCTTTATTGCTCTAGTAAGAGGAGGCTCACCTCCTGATGAGAGTGGCTAGAAGTAAATGGAGATGATGAATATTACTATGTTACAGGCCAAGGAAGGATCATGCAGAGAGAAAGAAAAGATTCCTCTACATATTTAAGAAATAGGAGTGAGTATAAGGAAAATGCAGATCCATGAAACCATTGAAGAGGTGCAGAAATGGCTGCAGAAATGGGCAGAATACATTGTCCCTCAGTTTTACTTTTACTTTTACCTTTAATCATGGTAAAAGACACATAACATGCAATTTACCAACTTAACCATTTAAACTTTTAAAAACTATATATTTAAGAATACTTTATTGATTTCAGAGAGGAAGGAAGAGGGAGAGAGAGATAAAAGCATCAATGATGAAAGAAAATCATCTTCTGCCTCCTGCAGGTCCCCACTGGGGTGCACATCTCCCACTGGGGATCAAGCCCTCAGCAACCAGGTCATGTGCCCCCACTGTGAATTAAATTGTGACCTCCTTGTTTATAGGTCTATGCTCAATCGCTAAACCACATTGTCTGGACCCATTTTTAAAAAAATTAATTTACTTTACTAGGGTCTAATTTATACACATTTTAACTATCCAGTTAAATGATTTCAACAAATATATTCACCAGTGGACTTACTACCCTATTAATATAAGAGCATTTTCTTCAGCTGAGACAAACTTAACCAGTTCTAAGTGTAATGTTCACTAGTGTTAAGTGTATTTCTATTGTTGTGCAAACAATCTCCAGGGCATTTTTATATTGTCAAACTTAAATTATATGCCCATTAAACACAAACTCCTCATTTCCCTATTTCCTCAGACCCTGGTAACCACCATTCTACTTTCTGTCTTAATGCATTTGACTACTCTGGGAACCTCATATATGTAAAACCATATAATAATTATTTTTTGAGTGTGACTGGTCATTTCATTTAGCATAATGTCCCCACAGTTTATTCATGTTATAGCATGTATCTGAATTCCTTTCCTTTTGAAGGTCAAATAATATTATATAGATAGACCACATTTTGTTTATCCATTCATTTGTAGCTGGACACTTGGGTTGCTTCCATCTTTTGGCTTTTGTAAACAATGCTGCCATGAGCATGGTTGTGAAAATCTCTCTTGAAGAGCTTGCTTTCAATTCTTTGTTAAATACCCAAAGTGGAAATGTTGAATCAGGGCCTTTCAGGTTTTTTGTCGTTGTTAATCCTCACCCGAAGATATTTTCCATTGATTTTTAGAGAGAGTGGAAGGGAGAGGGAGAGACAGAGAAACATCTATGTGAGAGACACATTGATTGGTTGCCTCCTGTATGCAACCTGACCAGGATGGGGGAACCTGCAACCAAAGTACACGCCTTTAACCAGAATCGAACGCAGGACCCTTCAGTCCAGGGGCTGATGCTCTATTCACTGAGCCAAACTGTCTAGGGCAGGCAGGGACTTTCAGTTTTGACAAAGGAAAGCTTGATGCTGCTTTAATTAAACAGAAGTCAGAGACCAGAATTCCACAGATGAAAAAGATATACAGAGCAAGGGTATCTTCTGGGATTGGCAGGATTGAGGAGTGGGCCTCTCAGGGGGTGAGACACAGTGCTAAGGTTTTGTACAGCAGTGAGGAGGAGTTACAGGGAAGGCAGTGAAGTCCTTGTTTTGGGGGGAGCCTCCAGAGGCAATGGAAAGAACCTGGGGCTTGGGTGGGTGTGAGAGCAGGAAGGAGCAAGCTTCCAGCCTCTCCTCCGATGGAAAGAGACACAAATGTGGTGACAGGCTGGACCCAGGGGTGTGTTTTGCTCTTAATTCTTATTCTGAGTGGCATGTACATTTGCTTGTAGGTAAAAGGTAAGGATAAAGGATAGAAAAAATCTTTTGTTTAATATACAAAAGAGGAGGAGCCAAGTCATATGTAGTTCCCATTGAAAACCAGAGTCTACCACACATGTATGAGAAGTAAGACATTCCTGTCCTAACCTCTACCTGTTACAGGATCACAGCATCTAAAGAGGAGGCCTGATCCAAGCAAGAATTTCACTTATTTCCACAAGGCGAGTCACACATCTTATCCTAATTCGATATTGGGAAAAGGCTGGCAGTAATAATACCCACCATTTATTTACCTCAGTAGTCCTCAATCTGGGACACCAAAATGGTCCCATCTCCAGGGGAACATTAGAAATGTCTAATTTCTAATTTTTGGTTGTCACAAATGGGATGCTGCTAAACATCCTGCAATGCCCCCATAAGAAAGACTTTTCTAGCCCAAATGTCAATAGTGCTGAGGTGGACAAATGGGATTGGTTATATCATTTTCTCAGGTATAGTCTAATCTTATCCTCACAAACACATGCCAACACACTGATTCTTGCTTTATTTTATTGAGTAGGAATGTGAGAGGCGAGTCTGAACAGTTTAACTGCCCAGAGGTTCAGTACTAAGGTCAGGTGTCCTGCCTTCGGAGACCACTTCCCTTTGTTCACACCTTAAAGAGTTGGATAAGAAGCAGCCTCTGAGGGTTGAAGTCACCAATAAAGAAGTTGAAGGAGGAAGGAGCATTTATCCAGTGTCTGCTGTGCTGTGAGATTCAGTGTTATCCCTAATCTTTGTCACATTTCCAGCCCTTTACTGAAGTTTGGTATGTGGCAGCTCAGAAAATTATATAGCTTGTAAAAGGTCACATTCAAACCTCGGTCTATGCTAAATTTGGCTCTTTAAAACCCGCTACTCCTTTATTAGAATATGTGCGATTAAAAATAATTTGTTCAAAGTGTTAATAATAAGGCGCGAATATCTAGACACTGCCGATTCTACTCATTTACTCAAATGAATAAATGAATAGGGGTGTGTGTGTGTGTGTGTGTGTGTGTGTGTGTACAGATCTCTCGTGTTTTAATGACCAGGAGATTTTTGGTTTTTTTTTCTTCAATTTTTAGTCTGCAACTTATCACCCATATAGACTTGAACAAATAGCTTACCTGGCTGTGTCTCGACTTCCTCACCTGTACCACAGAGATGCTTAGAGTGGGGGCACACCAAAGCTGGGACGGAAAGCATTACATGACATGATGTAAGGAGAAGCAGAATTCTCTCCATTCTGGGGTAACTTGCATTGACACTGTAGGCACGTAGGGGAGGTTTTGACAGATAGTGCTAGGGCCAGTAGGGGTGGTAGTGCCCTCAGCCACTGCTGTGTTCTCCTGGCCAGCAGGAAGCAGGGCTGATGAAGCCAGCTTTGGGGCATGAGAGGAAAAAGCAAAGTGTCTATGGAAGCTTCAAGGACAACAGAGGTGTTGGCTGTGGGAGACTTACTCACCCTCCCAGGACTGCCAGGAATATAGGGGAGACATTTATAAACTCCTGTCTTTCAGCCTTGTGAGTGAGCCAGAAAAGCAGTGGTGTCTATTTTTATCCTCAAGGCAGCAACACCACAGGAAACATGGACCACAAAAGTTATAGCTGAATAAAAGCCACCTGGAGCAATTTAGGAGAGACCTGATGTCATAAATCGACCCGAGTCTTTTTCAGAAGCCTTGGAATGGCAGTGGGAGAAAATGTACCCAAGACGGATGGGCAGCAGCTTCAAATCTCTGCTTCATCACTTCCAAGCGTCATATTTAGAGGGTCCCCGGATTTCTCTGAGCCTCAGTTTCCTCATCTGTAAATCAAAGAAAACACTATTTCACATGGTGGCTGTGGATCTTCAACATGATCAACTCAACTTTGCAAACTGCCAGGCCCTGCACAGATCTATGAGGTTGCTATATTATTCCCAACCAGTCAGTGATGCTATGGATGTTAGTCTGTGAAAAGAAATTCTAGTTTATGTTCTATGTGGTGGCGTCTTTGAGCCTCACATTCTCACTCATCAAACACCTTAAAATATACTAGTAGAGGCACCTAGAGTGGCAGAAACAGAAAAATCTATCATGTAATTCAAAGCATCCTTCTCTTGGCAGCTCATTGGAAAGGGGAGAGCATGTCTTATTAAGCTCGCTTAATTCAAGAGGGAGATGGAGAGTTGCAAATGAGAAATGCAAATCTAAGAAGATATCCCACAATGTGCCTGGCTTTAATAATTGCTCAAATAAGACAATCTAGTCTCTCTCCTGTCCACCTCATGTTCACGCTTACAATATTTGTAAGGTCATATTTTTAGGGTTCCGGGTTTCAAATAAATGTCACAGTGTCAAAGATCCATCTCACGCCTGTCTATCCTATCCTAACCTATTATATCTCTCTGTTCATCCCTCATCACATTCATCACTATTTGAGACTATCTCATTGTTTGATTTATGTGTATGGTTGATTGCATATTTTTCCAGGTGATAAACTCCTTGAGAGCAGGTCTTAATCACCTCAATATCTCCAATGCCAAGCTTCATGTCTGGCTCATAACAAAAGCTCAAAAAATATTTCTTGAATGAATGAATGAATGAATGAATCCCCAAATCCCAAACACAATGGTCCTGGGGCAACTGTTTGCAAGAAGTGGCAGCTGGGACAGAAATGGAGGCAGAGACAGTGGGGGCAGTGGGAAGTGGCAGAGTAGCCTGGACAGAAGGGGTGGACAGTCTGACTTGCTGGGAGCAGGAGTGTGATGGTGGGGGACTTGGAAGGGGACCCCTGCATGGCAGGGAGCAGAGGCTCCTGCCCATGGCTCCCAATGGCACCACCATGAGCCTTTGGAACCAGCATGCTCAGAGGCCAGTGCACTGAAATCTCTAACAGGCAGAACATTCATCAATGCCTGAGGTGGGATGCAGGGTTGCCAAGGGAAGGGGGAAGAAGTGCAGGGATCCTGGAGGCTGCTCAATGGCCAGTGTAGGAGGAAATGACCAAGATGCTTATGCGGTCATTTTCTATACTGTTGCCCTGGGCAACAGCTCTTATTCAGAGAATAGGAAAAAAAAAAAACACCTCTTAAAACACAATAAAATCCTTAGCTCCAAAGCTCCTTAAGACATCTAACAGTTACCACATATTTATGTATTTATGAATTAGGCACTGGGATAAACGCTTTGCCCACATTATCTCAGTTAGCCCTCCCAACAGGTGCTTTTTTATTCCCATTTTACATATAGAAAAACTGAGGTTCAGAGAGTGAAACAGGCTAATAAGTAGTGGAGCTGGGATTGGAGACAAGTCAGTCTGACTCCAGATTCGGTGTTTTTAAACTACGATTGACAATTGTATGTGGATTTTCTAAATTTGATGACAACTTTTTAGAACTATGTACAAATATTGGGGCTCTCTGGGTTCTGTCTGAAGCCAATCTTTATATGCATATGCTACATAATCCTAAGGGATGTCTTAGTTATTTCCTTTGCACCAGTCCCACGCCTATGGTTCTGAACTTCAGAAGTCTTCATCGAGCCACCTGCTGATGTCTTTAGAAGCTTCCATTAGAAGCTTCCACTCCACATGTTCATAACTGAATTCACCATTACCTTCCTAAACTTTCTTTCTTTCAAATATTACCTCTCCTAGTTAAATGACACACTCCTCCAGCCAGCTGTCCCAGAGAGAAATCTGGAAATTATTCCTAACACCTCCCTCCCTCCCCTCATTACTCTCCTTAGTCTTGGTCCAATATGTTGAGTCCATCCTGGTAGACACAGACTCCGTTTATTATTATTGATGATGACAGCTGGTTTTAACTGGTCTTATTATCTCTAGTACTGCCTTTCACAAATCCACCTTATTTAACATTACAGGGGTAATTTAAAATGAATATTGAAATGAAAACCTGGTCCAATTACTCTTTTGTCAGGTCTTTCTACTCAGAATTCCTATTGCCCAGCAGGCCTTAGCAGTATTTCCCTATTTTACAGTTTTTAAACGTGCCTCCTGTGTGTATCTTACCTCTTCTTTTCTTCCTTTCCCCCTCACATCTTCATCCTTTGTATGGATTTTCTTTAGCTTCTGCTTTTTGCCAGGCTCTGAAACAAACTTTATAAGAAAGGTGACAATATAAAAATATTTTTATGTACATTAACTAATTTATTTCTTACAACACTGTTGACTGGCAGGTAGACTACTCTTGTACCAGGTCCTTGGCTTTCAGGTCCTGTAATGTCTGCTTCCAGTGTCTCTGTGACTGTTTTTACCATCCCAATCCATCCCCATCCATCCCAAGCCATCGTCAATACACAGAGATCTTTGACTCAATGTGATCAGAATAAGTGGTGTTTAATCAAAAGCTGGGAGGCGGGGGTGGGGGGGATGGGGGAGAGGAGGGAAGAAGCATCTGGTGTGATAGATAGGTATCTACTGGTTGCAAATTTTCAACGTGTCCTGGGAATGAGTCAAGATACTTTCCACTGTTCTGGCCAAGTGGCTAAGTGGAAGGCAGCTACAAATGTTTCTCCCATGGCTGTTGGTGACTCTCTGACTCACTAGACTGTGAAGTCCACAAAAGCCAACACTATGCCTTATTTTTCTTTGTGTCTTGAAGACCCAACACAGACATGGTTGTTCAATAGATAGTTATCTATTATATGGATCAATGCTTAGGAATCTAGAAATGGGAGGGAACTTAGCCAGCATCTTTCCATACCACAATCTCCTGAATTCCAGTTGGCTGTGCCATCGTTGTACACAATGGATCTATGTAATAGTTTGCACATGTTTGGTGACATTTGAGGCTTGCCTGCATTCTCATTCATTATTTTTTACATTTGGTTACTGTTTACTATCATTACCAGTTCTAATTTGGCAGGTAAAGGCACTGAAGCTTAATGTGATCAGAAGACACGCCCTAGCTTAGGAATTTGTATCAGAGCTGAATTTGGACATCAGCACTGGGGTCCTGAATTCTGGGGTACACAGCCAGCCCTTCCTGCCTCTGTGCCTAAGGCTCTCTCTGCTTTTTTGAGCAAAGGAGCCTTGCTGTAAGGAGACTGGATGCAGCCATCCGTGAGGTGAATGTAAGAAGCCATGTGGGGCAAACTGCCTTCGTGCTTCCTGGAGAGAAGGAGGGAGCTTAGGAGAGGGAGAAATTCAAAGTCTCTTCTGAGAGCTGATCTGGGGAGGATGGTGGTGCCCAGACAGGAGGGGAAGCCAGGCAGATTTATCTCTGAACTGAGCTGAGAACGCTCACTCACCATACATTCCAGCCTAGATTTTGGAAGGAAAAGATATAATGCCCTCTTAAAACTGTTCTCTCTTCCTTTCCGAAATGAAGGTCAGCAGGGGAGATAAGTGGCGCCGGAGATGCTAATGAAAGAAAACCCAGGTGACTGCGGAAGCAATTTAAAGATTTGCCAGGATTTGTTTTGGCCCCAGTGGCTCTGCCTTCTACTTGCAATTCCTCCTCAGCTGGCTGGATGGGGAGATAAATACATTTTTAAAAAGTCCAACATCCAGGCACTTTTGAAACCAGGGAAAGCAGAACATGGGAGGCTTAAAATATTAATCATGTATCCGGGCTTGCCAGAGAAAAGAGAACGGTATGCTGCAGGTGTAATGCAGGGAGAAAATCCCCTCCAGCGACGAGTGATATGGAGGTGGATTTCACTCATGTGTGCAGTGGACATGACAGAAAACTTGATTCATTCTAAATGCAGACCTGGATTCAAAGGCCCCTCCTTAAAGGGAAAGCTGCAGGCGAGGAGGACATGCCAAGACCTCATTAAACTATCATTAAACAGCCAATAGGCTCTAGGCTGAGTCCAGAAATATAGATGAAAGGCTTTAGGAATGTTGGATTAGCAAACAAGGCTCAGATGTTCAGAGGTAGGAATTAATGGCAGGATTCCAGAATCCCCAAGCAGAAGCCTGAGAGAGGAGTCATCCATTGTTCATCCCCAGGGCTCCCTCTCAAGCCAGACCTACTTCCTGTGTTCACCTTGGGATTTTTTAAAATTTAAATTCTTTATTGTTTAAAGTATTACATAAGTCTCCTTTTCCCCCATTGACCTCTCCTGGCCGCCCCCCTTCCCCCCAGCACATGCCCTCACCCTCCTACTGTCTGTGTCATGCTCATATGTACGCATACAAGTCCTTTGGTTAATCTCTTACTCCCTCACCCCCTACCCCTTCCCTCATAGGTTGGACAGTCTGTTCAATGCTGCTATGTCTCTGGTTCTATTTTTGCTCATCAGTTTATGTTGTTTCTTATATTCCACAAATGAGTGAGATCATATTATATTTATCTTTCTCTGACTGGCTTATTTCACTTAGCATAATGTTCTCCAGTTCCATCCATGCTGTTGCAAATGTGAGAATTACTTCTTTTTTACAGTAGCGTAGTATTCCATTGTGTAGATGTACCACGGATTTTAATCCACTCATCTGCTGGTGGGCACTTAGGCTATTTCCAAGTCTTAGTTATTGTAAATTGTGCTGCCATGAACATAGGGGTGCATATATCCTTTCTGATTGGTGTTTCTGTTTTCTTGGGTTATATTCCTAGAACTTATACTGGCTGCACCAGTCTGCATTCCTACCAGCAGTGCAAGAGGGTTCCTTTTCCTCCACATCCTCTCTAGCACTTGTTGTTTGTTGATTTGTTGATGATAGCCATTCTGACAGGTGTGAGATGGTACCTCATTGTCATTTTGATTTGCATCTTTCAAGTGATTAGTGACTTTGAGCATGTTTTCATATGTCTCTTGGACCACCTTGATTTCTTTTTAATTTTTTTCTTTAAATATGTTTTTGTTGACTTCAGAGAGAAAAAGGGAGAGGGTTAGAGAGATAGAAACATCAATGATGAGAAAGAATCATTGATCAGCTGCCTCCTGCACACCCTCTATTGGGGATCAAGCCCATAACCCAGACATGTGCCCTTACTGGGAATTCAACTGTTATCTCCTTGTTCATGGATTGATGCTCAACCACTGACCAACATAGGCCAAGCTCATATTGGTTTCTTATACAGGTTCCAGAGATTCAGTTTCCATCTGACTTTCTTCAGAATGGCCGCTGCCATGCACCAGTTGCATTCAAAATCAGTGGAAGTCTATTGGGCTTTCTGTTTTGGTGCTGCCAAGCATAAACTCATAAGACAGTTTTTGAATTAAGGATTGTAATTCCACTTTGCATAAGAAAAGGGGTGGAAAAACTGAGACTCCAAGCAGTAGGGAAGCATCTATGGTTCTAGAATTTTAGAGTTCTTAGAGCTTGGTTCTTGATCTTGAGATCCTGTCTTCCTTCTGGGATGTTCTTAAGGACTAAATGTTCTATTTTTATTCCTGAATCTGTGCATAATATCATACGTCATCATTCCTGGAACTTGCCCCTTATTCTTTAAGTAGAATAGCAGCTTGCTGTCCCTTACTCACAACTTGTTTCAAACCTATATACCTCTATTTGCTTTGGATCTTTTTGTTTGCAACCCAGATTTGTCTGTTGAAGAAGCTTTCCATTCTCTACCTGCATTGCTGTCTCCTGTCCCCCCACCTCCTGTGGAAGAACCCACAAGCACCTGCCATGAGTAAACCCAGGGAAGGCGCTTACCTCCATCTTAGAACAATTCTTTTCTTCAAGACTTGAACTTTAATCATTGGAACCTAAACATGTATGCCACACTGTAGGAACCACTTTTAAAATAGTAAGTGGATTATGTCTTTGTATAACAGTCAAGTCTTCTTATGATGGTAAAATTACTTAGTTTGGTAGAAGCAACATTAGCCTTGGGGACTCAGGTTTGAGTTTCACATCTGTCATCTAGCTGACTGGCAGTAATGGTTTTCTTAACTTTCTGTTTGCTTATATATAAAGTGGAGTCAATTACACCTACCCTAAAAGTTTATTTACTTATTTATTTGTTTGTTTATTTATTTATTTTTCTTAAAATTTATTGATTTTTTACAGAGAGGAAGGGAGAGGGATAGAGAGTTAGAAACATCATGAGAGGGAACCATCAATCAGCTGCCTCCTGCACACTTCCTACTGGGGATGTGCCCGCAACCAAGGTACATGCCCTTGGCCGGAATCGAACCTGGAACCTTTCAGTTCATAGGCCGACGCTCTATCCACTGAGCCAAACCGGTTAGGGCTATTTATTTTTTATTAGAGATGCCTTTATCCCAATAAATCCCAATAAAAGCACTTCCAGAACAAAGAGTTAATTTGAAGTGGGAGGACTCTCCTAGAAACTGTATCTATTTGTGTAATTTCTAAGACCAGGCATGGTCTTTAGTTGATGCCGCAGAGACTACAGGGTGGTGATTGCTATTCCCAGAGACTGAACAGCAGTTGGCAGAGGAACTTCAAGAGGTGTTCATCACTACAGGGTTGGCATGGCACTGTGCAAGTCAGAGTCCTAATTAGCTTGAATGCTGAGTGAGGGCAGAGAAGGGCACATGAGATACCAATTCATTTGTGATGACCACAAGCTCTTCGCTTTCTCAGGGTGCCTGAATGACCATCCATTCTTGATCGTCAAATTATCAGAATTGACTCAAGATTCACCCATTAGATGGTTTCATGTGGTCAGCTCCTTACTCAGACTTTCAGGGTCTCATAAAGAAGGATGGCTTTCATCCTCCTGCACCAAACTTGACCACAGGTGCTCTGAAATTTGGTTCCCAAGATGGGTTATCAGGGGCATTTCTTCTTCAAGCCTCACTTCCTCAGAGGCACAGTGCTGGAACATGGATTACCCTTGTTCTTCTGTAAGTCTCAAGGTACCCACCAGAAGTTCCTCCTATCTCTGTCTTCCCCATAAAAATCTGGACTTGCAAGACATGCACATATATATATACACATTCCATATTCTTCACGTTTCTCCAGATGGTACACATAGAACCAGATGAACATTAAGAAGAGCTCAGAAGCTGGTAAGCCAAAAAACCTTATCCTTTCCTCTCCTTCCATTCTTCCCCTATGTAGAGACTCACACACCTGTCCCTCTCATCCCCCTGAGAGTGCTCAAGGAGGCTTTTTGCTACAGAACTAAAGATACAAACAGACAAATACAAAAGCACACATCAAATACTCAGAGTTATTTGTATTATACCCTGAGAAGTATAATTGTCATAGGAAGACAGAAAGTTCAGCTCCACATTTATAGCCCTTTCTTTTCCTTGTAGACCTATGTGCAAAGCCCAGTCATAATAAGATTTTTTTTTGTGTGTGAACTTCATTAGAACTAAGAACATTGATTGGATTTGAGAGTGTAGTGACATCATAAGATAGTCTGATATCTCCAGTTTCCATTTGGAATGTTTCTGCCAGATTGGAAAGGAACAGAGTTATCACTTTCCCTTTCTCAAAGATGCAGGATTTTGAAAAACTCGGTAAGATCAAGTTCTCAGAAAATGAGGGGTTGGGAAAAACACTAAACTTTTACTAAATATATATAAATGACAGAGTGTATAAATATTCTAGAAGATAATCACTGGCTTTAGCAAGCCAGATTCAGATGGTAAAACCCTGCTCCAATAAATAAGCGTCTTCAGGATTGTATCCTCCTTGTTCAGGATAAATTGCTGCAGCATTGCATCCACCAGACTAGATATTTCACCAGCTTCATGTTGTGCAGAGTGTATATCTTCTTCAATGTTTAAAGCAGCCCTTCTTGGCATGATATTTATTGGGTTTTGCACTTGATTTTTTTTTTACATTTTTTTATAGGTCTCAGGATAATGTCTGAAGTTACACATATGTTGTTGGGCCCTGGCTTTCTGTTGAATGGACTTCAGATAGGGAGGTGAGAAAAACTTCCCTGTGGAGTTAAATTTAAACAAATCTGCAAAGCAGAATTCCAGGCCAAGAGAACAGCCATTATGTAAGTAGCAAGAAGGCCAGGGCAAGATGGACTAAGTGGAGTGGGGGATGAGATGAGATGTGCTGGGGCTAAATCTTGTAGGGTCTCATGAGTCATGTGAGGAATTTGGTGGTTTGCCCTCAAGGTGATCATCATCCTTGGTAGATTTCAATTCATTAGATTAGCTGCATGACCTTGGGCATGGCTCGAATCACACTTCACCTATTGCCTCTGTGGTTCCCTTTGTCTATGGTTTCATTCTGATTAGTTTCCTTCTGACCAAAATAATTTTTCTGTAGGTGCTTTAATACCTTCATTGAGGTTAGCTCCCACACTGCTGGCCTGGGGCCCACTCTGTCTTTGGGCGATGACTTTGCAGATCTCATTTTAATGGTACCGACTTTCTGGTTTAATTCTTGGAAGGTCAATCTCTTTGCCACATTTCCTAGTTCTTAGGGAGCATATTACCTTCCTACCATGTACCAATAACATACTTATGAACACAGGTGTTTTAGGGATGCAGGCCAACAGCAGCAGCAGCAAAAGGTTTAAAAAGAATGCTGTTTTGAGTCCAGGGAGTTCTAAAACCAGAAGCCAGACTGAAAACACTCAGCATTCACAGAGAGGGAGAGTTAGAAATAAACACTTATGTCATCCTTTCTCTCCCCTGCAGTCCAGACAGATGATGGCTTAGCATTCTGGATTTGTCTGGTTTCCTCATTAATTCTCCTCTCATTTCTGCTTTTATTATCTGCAATGACAAGTGCATACTATCTATCCCTAGGCAGCTTCTAAAGTCATCTGTCATAGAGCAATAAAGACTTGTAACTTTCTGCACAGTAAACAAATTGAACTGCTCCTTGGTATCTAAACCTCTTAATTAAAGCACCATTGTCATTGCTATGGTTACTACTGTCCCTTGCAAACCTACTGCGTGCCAAGGACAGTTTGTTGCTATCCATACAATATTTCATTTAATCTTCATAACAACACTTTCAAGCTAAGACTCATTGGTCTGATACATAGAAGAGGAAATGAGACTCAGAGTGGTGAAGTACTTGCTCCTAGTCAAAATCAAATGAATAACTAACTCATATATCTATGGACTCTCTAAGTCAGCCCTGTACACCCACCTCTACCTCCCATGGTACTTTGTGCCTCCCTGATATTACAGACTGTTCTTGACATTGCTCTCAAATGCTCCAGCTCACTGAGGTACATTCATACCTTTGATTTCTCTCCTCAGAGCATGTCTTCAAAATTTTGAGGGGATCCAACTTCTCCCTATTTTGTGTCACTCTATAATTCCTAGAGTCATAGACTGTCATTGCTGGTGGGGACTTTGGAGAGTATTTTCTCTGAAGGTTTCCAATCTTGAGTTTCTACATGGCAGACTGCAAGCCAGATTCAACACTCATAAATCTCTAGTTAAATCACAATACTGTTTTTGGTTTGTACTACTGAAATACCAAGTTTAACAATTATTATTTGATCATTACAGTTTGTTTAATAGATATAAAGTTTCACAAGATTGGATCCTTCTTGGGGTAATTGTAGAGGAAAGAATTTATAAAAAAGACCATTGGTAAAAACTTTCAGGAAAAAATCACCAATTTGGTCTTAAGTTCTTTTTTGTTTGTTTTAATCTTCACATGAGGATATGTGTTTATTTATTTGAGAGAGAGAGAGAGAGAGAGAGAGAGAGAGCGAGAGAGAGAGAGAGAGAGAGAGACAGAGAGACAGAGAGACAGAGAATCATTGATGTGGGAAACATCAATGGGTTACCTCCTATACATGCCCTGACCTGGGATCCAACCTGAAACCTAGGTATGTGCCCTGACCAGGCTTGTGTTCTTCTTTAGAGATGACTAAATGGATGTCCACTGTGAAGAATTGTGAACATGAATGAAGCTACACTGCTTTGGAAGAGACTTTAAAGCTTACATTGTCCAACTCTGATATATTTCCAGCAAGTGGTAGCCCAATCATTGGCAGAGGATTTATTGCTACCCTAGGCATACTCTTTCAACTTAATAGCACCAACTGTTAATATTTTGCACTTTTATGTAGGTTCTGCCCTCAGTGAAAGTCCTCTGGAGCACCACACAATGGTTCTGTCACTCAAGAGATGTCCTACATAGTGATATGGCAATTGTGGACTCATTGTTAGGGATGCTCGCATCAGCTAAATGATCATGGCCTCTCTTGGCTCCCATGCAGATCATTATGGAAAGTCAATTGTTACTTAACAATGCCCATAAGAGATTTGTTTTTAGTCATTTGACCCTCTGTTCATTGCTTTAGCCACATCCCTTAAAACTGCAGATATACTCAACTGTCTCATCTTTTGCTTATGCTCCATACTCCTTATTTCTAGAATATTCTCTTTCTAGAAATATTTTCGTTCTCCTCATAGCATGTCTTCAAAATTTTGAGGGGATCTAACCCATGAGGGGTCCCAGATTGGAGAGGGTACAGGCTGGGCTGAGGGATACCCCTGTCCCCGTGCATGAATTTTGTGCACCGGGCCTCTAGTTTAATTTTAATTTACCATTTTTCTCCCTCTCTTAATCAGGACTTTCTAAACCCCAAGGCCTAGCACTTCATTGAGAAACAGATAGTGGATTCTCAGTAAAACAAGTGCATGAATTTGCAATAACCAAATCTCAACCCCTTCCCACCTCCTCCCCCTTTCTCATATAAAGCTTTGTATCATAGGGGCCCTTCCTGTATCATGTTCAAGCCCATTCACCAACTCCTCAACTTACATTCTCTCTTCATCATGGCAGTGGAAAGTGGGGAGTTGAGAAGGAAGGGGAATGGGATGAGGGGGAGGGGAAGCTGAAAGGGAGACCAATGAAGACAGAACACAGCAGAATAAAAAACTTCATTTTATAGATGAGGAAACTGAGTCTCTGAGAGAAACACGACTTACCTAAGTGACTCTTTCCTGGCCTCTTGCCCTCTGCCTCTCCTCTCTATTATAAATTTTGCATCAAGTATATTCTTTAACACACAGACAAAAATGTACTGCCTTGTTTCCAAAGATGACAGTCTCATATTCAGTATGAAGGGGTCATTAGTTGAAATAAAAAGAAAATCCTGATTTAAAAACCTGGCCTCTCACTTGGAACAATGACTCACACTAATTCTGCAGGTGGCATACTTTCCTCTGATATTTCTCATCCAATCTGTTCTCAATTGCATAAAGGTAATGATGAATTTCTGTAGCTGGATCCCAACTTCCCGAGGCCCAAATAATCTCTGTCCTGTTTTCCATGGGAGATGAATATATATATATAAAAACAGGAGACATCGTAGCAGGTGGGGCTTGCAAATAATATTTCTCATCAGATGTTCATCCAGAAAGCAATTAACTTTAGGCAAGTATCTTCTCTGTAAGGCCCAGGAGGCTTATAAAAAGTTTTCCTCATTCCCAGTTTTCTCTGAACAGGCTTTTCCTTCACCTACCCCTGTGTTTCAGAGCCCAAAGGGAATATCAGAAGCAAGTTCCGCTGATAAGAATGCCATACAGTTTGATGACTTAGAACTGTGCAGCAAGAAGTCTTTCTTCTGCCTTTCCTCCCATACCCCAAGCCCAATACCTTCAAAATTGTTTTTCTCATGTTTTAAATATGGTATTTTTTAATGATTTATTTTTTAGAGAGAGGGGAAGGGGAAGAGAGAGAGAGAGAGAGAGAGAGAGAGAGAGAGAGAGAGAGAATGAGAGAGAGAAACATCGATTGGCTGCCTCCTACACGCTCCCTACTGGGGATTGAGCCCATAACCCAGGCATGTGTCCTGACCAGGAATCAAACCAGAGACCTTTAGGTGCATGGGACAATGTTCAACCAACTGAGCTACAATGGTCAGGGCAATTTTTCTCATGTTTTATAAATTGCTTTGAGCCCTGTCAGGCTCTTTAGTTTCATTTGGTCCACTGCCTTGGCTTCCCTATCACCCCTAATAGGACATCTAAGGAGAACAAATTGAAAATCTGTGTTTAGAACTCAGATAGTCACTAGTTCAAACACTGGGTCCACCACTTCCTAGTTGTGCACTTGTGGGTGGATGATCTTCAGCCTCTTTTTGAGTCTCAGTTTCTCACCTGTGACTGATTTATGATGATTCACTGAAAATATCCCAAGAAAAGTACTCAGCTTGGTGGTACTTACTAGAAATTTATTAGCTGAGTATATTCTGCTCTCTCTCCAGGCGGTCTCTATTTGGTAAAACAAAGCTAGGATATAGTTTGGCTAGTGAATTAGCTTCCTGAGGCTGTTGTAACAATGCCCTACAAAATGGGTATTTTAAAACACCAGACACTGGTTGTTTCACACTTTTAGAGACCAGAAGTCCTAAATCAAGTTGTCATCAAGGCCATGCTCCCCTTTGAAGCCCCCAGGGGAATCCTTCCTTGCCTCATTCTGGCTTCTGATGGTTTGCCATTACTCTTTGGCGTTCTTAGTTTGCAGCTACATAACTTCAATCTCTGCTTTATCATCACATGGCATTCTCTCTGTCTCTCTCTGTCTTCACATGGCAGTCTTCCTCCAAGGAACTTAGTCATATTGAATTAGGGGTCTACGCTACGTCAACCTGACTTTATCTTAACTAATTACATCTGCAGCAACCTTATTTCTGAATAAGGTTAAATTCCAAGATACTATAATATAGACTTATGTTTTGATTAGATTAGAGTAATTTGAGAAATCTAACCTTAGAATTGCAATCTTAGAGCTAAAAGGAAATATGTTATTTCTTTCACATTTTTTTCCTTTTATTTCCTATTTCCCAGTCTTCTTGCTTTATCCTAAGCCTCCCAGCCACCATTTTTACCATCTCTAATCCATTATTCACCCTGAAGTCTGGCTCTCCTTATGTCACACTACCCTTTCTTAAACAGTCATGTGCCCATATTAGTCATCTTGATTTTCAATAGGACAAAGGTCAAATTCCTCAACTTAGCACAAATTGTCTTTCAGTGCATGACCTACACCTCCCTTAGGCTGGCCAACTTTCTCAGTTTGTTGCAAGTAGTCCCAGTTTTAGCCCTGAGATTTTTGCATCCTGAGAACCCTTCAGTCCTGGACAAATCAGGACATTTGACCACTCTACTCTCTCTGTATAGCTTTATATTATATTATATTATATTATATTATATTATATTATATTATATTATATTACTAGAGGCCCAGTGCACGAATTTGTGCACCAGTGGGGTCCCTCAGCCTGGCCTGTGGGATCTGGCCAAAACCGGCTCTCCAACATCCCCCAAGGGGTCCTGGATTGCAAGAGGGCGCAGACCAGGCTGAGGGACCCCACCTTTAAAATATATCTTTATTGATTTCAGAGAGGAAGGGAGAGGTAGAGAGAAATAGAAACATCAGTGATGAGAGATAATCATTGATTGGCTGCCTCTTGCATGATCAGGATCGAGCCTGCAACTGGGGCATATGCCCTGACTGGGAATCAAACCATGACCTCCTGGTTCATAGGTCAACACTCAACCACTGAGCCACCAGGGCCAGGCTTTCTGTATGGTGTTAGATACTCTCTAGCTATTACAGATTTAGTTCTGTCTCCGTAATTGTTTATTACTCTGGCATTAGCTATTTACTCATTAAGCTCTACTGATAAATGATATGTTTCTTAAGGATTTTAGATCCAGATAAATCTGGATTTGAATGCCAACTCTGCTGACCTTTGTCACTGAATATCTTTTTTTTTAAATATATTTTATTGATTTTTTACAGAGAGGAAGGGAGAGAGATAGAGAGTTAGAAACATCGATGAGAGAGAAACATCGATCAGCTGCCTCCTGCACATCTCCCACTGGGGATGTGCCCGCAACCCAGGTACATGCCCTTGACCGGAATCGAACCTGGGACCTCTCAGTCTGCAAGCCGACGCTCTATCCACTGAGCCAAACCGGTTTTGGCTGTCACTAAATATCTTCTTAAGCATCCATTTCCTTAAAAGCAAAGGTGCATGCGATGATATCTCTTTCAGTTGCTGGGAGAGTAAATCAGATATTATGAGTGAAGCACCAGGCAGAGTATCTGTTATATACTAGATGTTGCATCAATGGTAGATGGTTTGTCACTGGTGGGTACGTCTGTATACTTCAGAGAACCTGTGTTTAGTGAAGGTTTTAAGGAAAAGTTCAGGACTACAAAGCTTGAATCTCCAGACCCATGATCTTTCTTTCCTGTCATTTTCTCTCTCTGACTTAAAAATAAATCCATTCTTTCAGAGGTAAACCTTACAAAAAACTTGGCTCAAAGCCTTGTTTTTCTCAAATAATGTGGACTATGACAGATGTATTTCCTATGGACCTTTTACTATTGGAATTTTCCATGTGTCAATATTTTTCTACCCTTCAGTGATTTTGAGTGTGTTGGTTTCAGAAACTGAAGGGGAAATAAAAAACTGAAAGACCTTGAACATTTTCTTGTGTTCCAGTTCTGATGAATTTAAAACATGAATTCATTTAAAGATGGTGTGGTATCACCAGCTGAATGGAGGATCATTGAAAGCCTTTTCTTCCATATTAGCTCTCCAAAGGAATCAGTAGTGTTTTATCCAACCTGATGGCATTTGAGTTATGTGTATGAGGAATTTGAGAATGAGCGAGGGTGTCCATGGCCTCAAAAGGGAGCAGGGAAAATCCTAATTGTGGTCAAAAGCATATCACTGGTTCTTACTTTTCTCTAAGATCTTCACTGTGGAGGCCACTAGTTCTTTTTATCTAGTGGGTATTTAATTCCAGTATGATATTAATAATTCAGAGAGTCTGGGCAGTACTTTTCCACTGAGGGCTATGTGCAGAGCAGAGCAGAAGCACTGGCAAAAGCCAGAGGGCTCCTGACAAGGTCGGATGCTTTATGCTTTAGCAAGTGTTTCAAATCTCTAGTAACCCCTTCCTTGCTGTGACTGACACACAGAGAGGCAAGGCTTCTAAAGGATTTTTAGCTTTCTTGACTGGGGTTAACAGAAATTCAATCAAATAGACCTCTAAGAGATGGCATGTCAACAACGACACTGGCTGGATGTATATAAAAATTTAATTATAAGTTCCAAACAATAATTCAAAAGATGTTATAAAAGTATACGGGATGAATTGATGAGAAAATTAGTAGTATGCATGGGAAGAGGAGGCATGATCTTTTATTATTACTACTGTTAGTGCTTATTTTGATTATTCTTATGGATCCTTTTTAAGACCCAGATACTCTGTATTACATATATGTTCTAATTCTGTGAGATGGACAACCTTATCCCCATCCTATAAATAAAGAAATGAAGGCTCAGAAAATCAACCAAGCTTTTTCAAGGCCATCAAGATAGTCAGAGGTAGAGCCAGTGTTTGACCTGGGGATGGTTGTTTCTAGACACTGCTTTTTTACATGTGCTATAACATCTTCAAGTAATAATTAAAAGTTAGTGATCATGAAGAGGACTCTTAGCATTTTTCAGGACTTAAGTTTTCAGGACCATTTGTATCTCCTTCCTCATTTACTTCTCATGGCAGCCCTGTGCATGAACTGGTTGGGGGTTACTATATCCCCCTGGCACATGCAGAGCTTGGACTGGAATGAAGTAATATGATTCCCAAGGTCACAAGCCAAATAAATAGTGGCCTAGATGCACCTGGAACTCAGTACAGCCGGAGTTTTGTGACCCGTGCTATAGAGGATAAAGGGGCCACACCAATAAAAGCTGCCATTTTTATTTTAACTTGAGCTGAAGGGGTTGAAATCTAGTCTAAACTTGATATTCTACCTTGGCTGATCTCTCTTGTCAAAACTACTTCTTCCTGGGTAGCAAGGTTTTCACTGACCAGACTTCTAATGACAGTGATGAGAACTGCCATCTTAGAGTATTTAGGACAATGAATTATTTATTAATCCTGAAAAAAAGGTGCTTAGACCTTCAGCAATATTGGTAATATATAAAATGAGCAATAATTAAATTTTCTCTTATGTTGAAATGTATCTGTGGTCAAATGGACAACTTGTAGGTTTTGTCTTCATTCAGAATATATGGAACATAGAGCTATCCAGCAACATTGATGTCATCTCTTTGTGAACCTACAACGAAGAGAAGGATTAAAGAACATAGGAGACATGTAATGCTTAGGAAAGACATATATCATGTGGAGTAATGAGATGAGGACAATACACACAACTCAAAATGTTGAATTAGTGACCAGAAATTCAAATTCTAGTCTTGACTATCCTTGGAACATAGTTTTCTCATCTGAAAAATAATATTATTTTGATGGTCTTTGAAATCCCTCTCCTTCATCTCTCACATCTTGCTCTATTCTCTCTAATGTGTTTGCTGGTAAACTGTGTGGGTTGTTTTAATTTATGAAGAATTCCTAGAGAGTTTAAAGCATTTTTAGCCCAGAGTCTGAGATGAGATGTGCCCCAAATAGGACCAAGGCAAGCTGCGGGATTTATAATGCTGAGAGGGCTCTGGGAATTCCTGAAGGCAAATGTGTAAAGCCATTCTGGGCTTGACGTTCCAGTGTAACTGTTAGCACTCAGTTGCTGTTGGGCACATATGCTACGGAGTTTGGTTTCAAGCTGAGCATATGGTAGCTTTAGATTAGAGTTTGGATTCTTGTTAAAATCCTTGGCTCATGTGTCTTCCCAGTTTTAGAAAATGACAGAAGAGAATCGAGCAAGAAGACTATTCTCATTAGGGACATTATATAAGTGAAGTCTGCGTTTCTCCACCTGCTGAAGGGGCTGACATTTCATGTTCATGTTATTAATAAAAAAATGCTTGCGTCATGTTATTTCATTTTCTTTGTATCTAGTTTTATTCCTCCCTCCCTCCCTCCCTTATACCCTCCCTCCTTTCTCTCCTTCCTTCCTTCTTTCCTTCCTTCCTTCCTTCCTTCCTTCCTTCCTTCCTTCCTTCCTTCCTTCCTTCCTTCCTCCCTTCCTTCCTTCCTTCCTTCTCTCCCCACAAATGCATATGCAGAAACATTTTCCTTGTTTTGTGCGTAGGGATTGCTTCTTGTGTTGCCACCCATCTGCTCATGTATATCTGGCCCCATCTGAGCTCACGTTAAGAACGCCTAGTACACAAGACTAGCTTTCCAGGCCCATCACCATCACATTTCCTTGAACCAAGAATGGAAACACACTAATGATGATGCAAATACAGATACTGGATCTAAATTGTGGCAGTAACAGGAAGTGTTCCAGAAGAGAACTTGAGTGAATATGGGCAAGGGTTTTCCACAAAGGGGTGGAGTGTGATCTGAAGAGGGTTCCCATAGCAGAGGCAAGGAGCTGCAATCTCTGTGTCTGTCTGGAATCTGGTGTGCTGTGTATGTGCATATACTCAGTATCTCCTGGGATATATGGATGGAATACAATGTGATTGCTTTGGGGAATAATTAAAATAATTAGGTTTAAATTAAAACAATTGACTAGGAAAGCTATTTTCTCACAATGATTTACTCTAATAGAAGCCAAAAAAATCAATACTATTTACATAATGCAATACCATTCAAATTGGTATAAATAGTTAGCATTTACACCTTACCAGGGCTGATAGTGACTGTTTATTTGTCTATAATGGTCAAGCTGAAACCAGGCAATCAGAAATGAAGTAAATTACTTGTTTTATAATTTATCATTTTCAATTGCATTCATTTTGCTATAATTGGATTAGGTATGGGTTCTAAACCTTAGCTTTTCAAAACCAAGTTTTGAACTTGTTTATAACCTAAATTTTTATCTCCAAACAGAATTTTTTTTACATGTGAGATCTCTCTTCAAACCCATTCATTCACTGAGTCATAGAGAAATATTTATTAAACATATAATATGGGCAAGATAATAATATTAACTGTAATAAGGAGTGCAAAAATGAATAAGATATTATCTTTGCTCTAAAAAAATTAGATGGACATGTAGGAGAGAAGCTTCCCTTGCACTTTAATCCAGATTCAGTATAATTAACATTAGGATGATGACACAAACCAGGAATAATGGGAATAAGTAGGAGGGAGTCACAGTCTTTTAACTAGAGTACTGGGAAGACTTCAATATGAAATATTCTACAAGAAAAAAGTCTCAGGAAAGAGTCTTCAAGGAATAAAGTAACATATGAGCCAAGATCTGAAAGATTGGATGTCTGGCATACACTGGAAAAATAGGAAATACTCTGGTGCTGATGAGGAATTGTATTTGGGAAGAGCTCAGGCTGACCTTGTAGCTTTCTAGATTACAGAGGCATTTGAAGGCTTTGGGAGGTTGTCCCCCACCTTGCCTGACCCATTGAGGGCATTCTGAGGAGAGTGGAGTGGAGGAGTGATATGATCAGAGCTTGGCTCTGCACCCCTCTTTTGCATCTCTAGTCTTGTGATACTCATCCTAGTTGAATTCATCCAGAACCACCCAATTTTATAGGTCTTCTAGGGCCCTCACTTTGCAGATGAACAAACTGAGGCACAGAGAGACAGACCAAATAGTTAAACCAATGCTGTGTCCTAAAGATGGATGTCTTGGAGAGACCCCCACCTTCTCTTCAGCAGCATCTAAGTTTCTCTCCTTTGGTTAGGTCCCAAGCCTCTTGGGAGGAGGAAAGAGGAAGAAGATAAATAAACATTTATAGGGGCTTAGCCATGTGAAAAAAATTTCCATGGAGAATATGCATAGATACAGGGTGGAACAAATGTAGATCTATAGTTATTCATGTGTAAAATAATATAATAATGAATGCATAATAATACAAACATAAACTCTGTGTTTTGCATCCTCATAACTATAAATACGAGATGAAGAAATGGAGCAGAAGAGTCCAAGAAACTTGACTAATGTGAAATAAGTAGTAAATGGAAGAGTTGGGAGTTAAACCCAAATGACCTGGCTCTGTAGTACACTTGCTTCACCACCAGCCCATGCTTGGCATAAATTTAGCTGTGGGGATAGAAGTGATACAGGATGAACTATCCTAAATCCAAAGCTCATGCACTTCCCACTACTCCATGGAACTCAAACATTTTCAAGCAATTCAACTTAATTTAATTCAAAACATTTATTGATTCCTGGTATATGGCAGACTTTGTGATAGGTGTTGGAGATACGCCAACACACACATGCATGTATATGCAAGTATACACACACACACAGAGACATACACACTGGCACTGAGCTGCTGGAAAAATGATTCTGTAAGATTTATAATATAAATCTTGTTACTTAGGCCACCAGCTCAGAAGCCAGTGAGCTGTGCCAGTAGGATACCAAGGATTAGGGGGGACAAGGCTAAGCCTTTGTTCTTCCTGCTTCCTCTTTGCATCAGAGTGGTCTTGGCAGGAGTGTGGGTTTCCATAGCTACAACTTTACAGGTAGACCTTCTATTCCACACCCCCCTTCTGCTTTCCTCTACAGGACTGGAGGCCATTAAGGACTTCCAGCCAATGTTAATCTCCAGGTATATGAGCAGTCCTTTTGAATGTTCCTTAACCTGACACACACTTCTTTAAACAGTACCATCCTTCTACAATCTCTATCAACATCCCAGTGGAGGGTTCGGTGTCCTGTTAGGACCTTGACTGATATGTCTAGTTTTAAGTGCTGCTTTTTGTCCCTTACTAGGTATATGATAATTCTATATGACCACAAGTCATATAACTATTCTGAACTTAGTATCTTCACCTGTGAAATAGAATTATAGGGGAACAACACATTTATTGAGTATCTATCATATGCTAGGAACTTTATGCATATTAATTCATTTTCTCTTGATATTAATTTTTATGGGTGTATATTTTCACCATTGTATCCCCAAATCTATACAGATGTTCAGTACATCCTTACTGAGTGAATGATGTAGGCATGAGATTGGTATCATTATCTTACCGATAAAGAAATTGATGTGGGCACACATCAAGCCACCAAGTAAATATCACAGAGCTAATAAATGGCACTGCTGGAATTGGAGGCTAGGTTGTTTAATTTTATAATGTTTACTCTTTCCACAAAACAATCCTTCTTATTCACCTACCCAACCCTTACCAGCCTGCTGTGAGATTTAAAGGAAATGAAAATATTATGAATTCTGAAATCTACTTAAACATATTGCATTATCATCTTTATGAATATTTTTAGAACCTCTTTTCTACCATGTACAGAGTACCATGTGCTCATTAAATGCAAACTAATTATCAGTTAAGTATTAGCCAAACATAAATATAAAGGTTGTTGCTAGGACAGTGAAAATGCAATTAATTTTGAGGTGGGGTTCTGCTCTTTTGTATTATTTTCACAATTGTATCCTCCTAATAACATGGCTAATTAGGAAATAATTTTTCAAGTCTCACAATTTAAAATTAGAAAGAAAATTTATTTTCAAGAAAGTATTTGGGCTTTGGATCTGGATGTGTCAGGAAAATATTCTGAGAGTATAAATTTAGAAAGAGCTTTAACTTGGATCTCTGATTCCACAAGTAAATGGAAGTCATGGGAGTCACAAAAAATTGTTCCTGGGACCTTAGTAAAAATTGAGGTTTTGAACCTTGGAACACATTATTGACTGTTTCCATGGTGAAACTTAGGTTCCCTGGGGAGTCTGCAAGATTAGCTAGACCCAAAAGGCAATGGACTCTTTGATGAGGGAATGGTTTTAAGAGCTTTACAGAAGTTATATACAGCATTTTGTCCATGTGATTTCCCCCCTCTATGTTGCTTATACATTACTTGAGAAAGTTCAAAGTATATAATGACACAAAAATACTGATGAGATAGCTCTATCTCTTAGGGCGATGTCCTCAGACCTGGAAGTCCGTTTCTTTGTTTATTGGAATCTAACCCTAGTGTTCTGTGGTTCTTAAATAGTAATGGGAACAAAATAAACTCACCGAGAAGGACATATATGAAGAATGGAACTGGTTTTATTTATTTATTTATTTATTTTTTTAAATTAAATCTTTATTGTTCAGATTATTACATTTGTTCCTCTTTCCCCCCCCCATAACTCCCCTCCTCCCAGTTTCCGCCCCACCCTCCGCCCTCACTCCCCACCCACTGTCCTCATCCATAGGTGCACGATTTTTGTCCAGTCTCTTCCCGCATCTCCCACACCCCTTCCCCCCCCCCCCCC
>NW_006299715.1:2346675-2347287 GCF_000327345.1 Myotis davidii
GCGGGCCGGAGAGAGAGAGCAGTTATGGCCGCTCTCAGTCCTGTCCCGGGGGCTCTGCCTCTCTGAGTCCCAGCAACCGCTGCAAACCTCGTAGAGAAAGCTGCCTTCGAGTTCCGACCGAAGCCAGACAGTCCCGCTTCTCCCTTTTGAGTCTGGGTCCCCAGAGACTCACCCGGATCTGGAGCTCAGAGTCTGAAACTCCCTCCTGATTGAAAACAACAACCGCGCCCTCCGCCGCCAGCCCGCTCAGCATGCACTCCGCACCTTAGTACTTCACTTCAGCACTGCACCTCCTCTGAGTCTGGGTATGATATTCTCTTTCCTCCTAGTTGTAGAACTTCCACTCAGCCAGCCTTCCTGTGGTTCTGGATGATGTCCGTTCCGTCCTTTTGTTGTATCTCTGAAGTGGTTGTTCTAGGCAGCAATCTCCGGCGTTAACCTATGCTGGAACTGGTTTTAGCAAACACAAGTATCCAAATCAATGTACTGCTTCCAAGTGGTTGCTTAGAAATACTGAGGTTTTATCAGTGATGACAACTTTGTTGAACTGCATTTAAATAAGAAATATATGAAGTCATAGAGACATCCTGAAGGTTATCAGAATCTTTCCCT
>NW_006299715.1:2347331-2358833 GCF_000327345.1 Myotis davidii
TTTTAGAATCTTTTTTCTGGATCCAAAATTTTATGATGTTTCTAAAATCTCAGCCTTAGTAATGTTCATCCATTCTTTTATTTTCAAAACAAAGAAATATTTATTTGGCACTTACTAATGTGTTAGGCATTAATTCCCAGCACTATGGCTTGAAGATAGATGTCACGGTCCAGGCTAAAGGAGCTCACAGGTTAATGGAACAGACATGTAAACATCAATAATCTATAATAATAAAAGCATAATATGCTAATTAGACCAGATATCCTTCTAGACGACCTTCCAGATGAAGCTGGGCTGTGAGGGAAGCCCAGATCCCAGGTACTGGAGGGAAGCTGGTGCTGGCAGCTGGGGGAAGAAGGGCTACCCTTGCACAAATTTCATGCATCGTGCCTCTAGTAGAGGATAAAAAAGTGTGTGTAGAGGGTAAGGTGCTCTGGAAAACAGAGGAGGGACACATTAGCATTTTGGAAGATCTTGGAAGTATATACAGAAAAGTCTGAGGCTGTATTTTGAAGGCTGGCAGGAGTAATCCAGGTAGAAAGATTCAAAAATCAAGAGCAGCATAAGCAAAGAAACCTGGATGACAATTCTATGCTCCCAATTGTAGAATTGTCACACATCTAGTAAGGGACAAAAAGGAGCACTTAAAACCTTCCTTAGAGTTGCTTTCCTTAAACAAGAACAGACTACAAAGGGATTATAGTCAGTATTGCTTTTCTACTTGCCTATAGTACAGCTTTCGGAGAGGTCTCCTACTGTCTTAGATTTTAATTGTCAACAGCCTATGGTGGGAATTCAAGGCACATCCTTGTGCTTTCCTAATTCCCTGACGTTCTTGAAATCTATTTGTGTTTTCCATCTGCATCACCCATTAGGGTAATGAATTTGGTTGTTTACTAACCACTGTATGCTGTCTGGTCCTCCACCTTCATCTTGATGTTGAGAATCTCCATTACTAAAAGTAATTTTCCTTTACCCCCAACCTTACCTTCAGATAATTATCCTAAGATACCAACACTAGTTCAGATGGGACTTGAGCTGGCTTTACCTCTTTGGACTTGATGGTATGAATGACTGACTTTCCTGTCACCAGATTCTCTTACCCTAGACTTCAGCTCATTCTTCCCTCTTGTCCAGACCTCCAAGCATGCCCCAGAGATCAGGTCATCTGGCCTAGGCTCCAAGGATAGAGTCTTGACTTCAGCTAACCCATGTCCATTAGGTGCTGTTTTAACCTAAGTTTGTGATAGTTTGTTATATAGCAATAGAACTCTAAGACAGCCCTGAAAGGATTCCTATGACTAATATCTACTAACTAGGAGAAGGAATAAGTCAAATAATCCAAGTGAAAATGATGGCATAGCAAGATGTATTGGGGTGAGGGAATAGTGAGTGCTGAGGTTTAGAAGCATGAGAGACTATGAAGTACATTGGGATCTAAAGATAACTTGGTTTATGTAATCAGATATGGTAGTAAAAATATTTAATAACCCACAAAACCTACACTGTGGCAGTGGGTTATTGGGAAGAAGAGACTGAGAGAGAGTTATGGGTGCCAAATGTTTATTAGGTGTTGACTTGTGGCAGGAAGAGGGAGGAAACAAAATTTGGCAGGGGGAAATTTTAAACCAAGGTCTAACAAAACTTTGGCCAATTCCACAGGAAGGTGTTGAGAAAATATCACCTATCAAAAAAGTCCCCATTGAGCAGAAATGACCGGGCCCTTAAACCCCATCTTGCTTATATATTTGAAAAGGAATAGTATGACTCTGATTTTCTGTAGCCAAAGCAAATCCTGGATAGTATCTGCTGGCTGAATTTCTTGCAGTGGATTGTAAATCCTTCACTGGAGAAGGATCTGGGTAGTCTTTCTCTGTCTGCCTCAAACCCAAGCTAATTGGAACAGAAAAACAACAACAAAGGTATCTATAGTAAGATTCAGGAGATGCTCAGCTGATCTAGGAAATCACTTTAGTTAATGGATCTTAGGAAATGCTGGGGATTTTTAGGGGTAAATCAAGGCAGGTGGAGTGGACACTCTGGGAGTATAGTCCATGAGTATTTAGCAAACAGTGTAGTGCATTTCAATCTTCTGTCAACTGGTATGGCTGATACAATGCATATCAGCTTAATATTTTCCCTACAAAAAAAACAGGGGGCAAGCAGGACCAGACAAAGAAGGGTTCATGTCATGATCAGAGGCGGCTTCACATTTCATATCACACCCACACTGAGTCAGAATGACCACTGTGTACCCTTTTCACCATCAATAGAGTTGTTGTTGAGCAGAGAACTTGCCGGGACTGCAGGGACAGCAACATGGTAACCAAAAATTACTCAATATAAAAGCAGTAAAATAGGTTTGATCATGCAGACCTTCTGGTCTTATGGTTAATTTTAGTCTTTGCACAACTGTGTCTTCATCTGTAACAGCTCTCTCCTTTAAGCTGCTGCCTGCCATTCCCATGATTTCACCAGTCTAGGTCAGAAGTGTCCCTCAGGTCCCCAGCATCAAAGCCACTCTGTCCCTTTTATGCCCTCATTTATAACACTCATCACAAGGCTCATCCATCTTCCATGACACAGTTTGTCATTAATAGATTCATATTTCTCATTGCTCTTGAGTCTTTCGTCTGAGGACTATTGCAGTGCCCTTAAGCTGCTCTGGTTGCTGAATCGGAACTTGCCCATCAGTCACTGTTGGCACCGTTTATCTGGTCTGCTCCCTTGTCAAGAAGTGTCCAAGCTTTCATCCCAGGTAGAGTGGGGGCACTCAGCCATCCTGGGAAGCCTCACATCTCCTACAGAGCCATATAGAAGACAAAAGGGAAGGTGACCTTAGGGAACGTGGGCAGGAGCCCAGGGGAGATACCAACAATTTTATCTGCTTGGGTTGGGAGGGGAGGGAGAACATACTGAATTATTATATAGAGAAAATAACCTAAAAGATAAATTTGTCCAAACTTCCCAATTTATATAAAAGTACAAGTGAACCAGAACGGTGACTGGCTTACCCTAGGACCAGGTAACTCAGCATACTTGTGATGTTTGCCCAAGTAGTTTTGTCCACTTAGAAATCTCAGGAGCAGTAAGCAGTGGAAGATGCTGACCTGCCACACAATGCAAAGGGGAGATGATGGAAAGCAGAGGGGAAAAGAGTGGAGGAAGGCAAAATAAGAAAGGACAGAGGAAGAGAATAGGAGAGAACAACAGAGAGACAGAAAAGTAAAACAAAATTAGAGCAATTAAGCTATATTTTAGGTCAAGAATGAAGGAGTACATTTCTTTCTATCTTGACTGTGAAGTTTATAAGGATGAAGAAAGAGGAATGGTTTCCTGACCAGTGTGGCTCAGTGGTTCAGCCTTAACCCACGCACCCAGAGGTTGCTGGTTTGATTCCTTGTCAGAGGACATTCCTGGGTTGTGGGTTGGATCCCTAGTAGGGGAGTGCAGGAGGCAGGCAGTAGATGTTACTCTAATCAATGTATCTCTCCCTCTCCCTTCCTCTCTAACAAATCAATTAAAGTATATTAAAAAAAGAAAGATGAATTTTTTTTTATTTTTTTATTTTTTTACTGAATTGCAATATCAGAGCTGGAAGGAATCTAAGGGGTATAAGTTTCAGGTTCAAAGGGGATACAGAGATTGACTGAGTTCATACAGTGAGTTTGGCACATAGACTTTTTGTAAATTGTCAGGCCCCAGGTTCTAGCTTTTGGAGGCACCTGCTATAATTGTCCCTTGCCCCACCTCATGTAGACAGATGGTGTGGCAATCAAGATTACAGACTGAAATGAGAGGGACCTGGTGGTGGATCCCAGTCCTGGACCTTCCCACCTGTGTGTTTTCTGAAAAATGCCCATACCCCTCTGTTTTCTGTATTGCTCAGGTCTTTAGAGTTTACATTTGCAGCTCTGAAGATGTGCTGGCATTGAAAGGCCCATGGACAAATTCAATAAAAATGTAGAGAGAAGTACTGCGACTTGCTTTAAAAAATGAAGTGAAGAAAAATGTACTTATTATTTCTGTAGCAATGGAATGCCCTGTTTTTCACTGAAATCATGTACAATCGATGTGAAATCCTAAATGTTAATGTGTTCTTTAACCCTTGATTGTGACTTGATACACTAATTCTTTTCATAAAAATTTTGAGATGGCTTGCAAGTAAATCCAGTGCTGTCCATCAATGACAATTAGAAGAAAAACCTGGTCTCAGCCATGCTCCCGTGCCCAGGGCTGTGGGCTTTGTCCTACACTATGTCCTCATGGATGGTATTACAGGGGAATGAAATGCTTAGATCCGTGTTTTACTGCAGTCACCCTGGTACAAGAGGATGGGGGGCTGGGTTGGGTGGCTAGGTAGAGGTTCTGCAGACAGATTCCCCTGGTCTCATAGCCAGACAATCACAAGGCCATGCTCCTATATAAGTACATTAGCCAGGGCAGGTGGGACTGGGCAGAGAGGTGTGGGTTATATCACACACCCAGCAGTCCTCTGCAGCCCTCCTCTGATTTGGACATTGATAATTGCTGTTTTGTGATGTGCGATGCTTTATACCCACTAGTGCTGTAGTTAGACTCTCTTATAGTTGAGAGAGAAAAGCCCAGGTCATTCTTTTGAAGCTTCCTTTAAATTGAAAAAGTGAAGAAATATAGTAGGGTTACAAAAATTGTATTTTATTTTATTTTAAACTAGTGACCTGGTGCACAGATTCGTGCACATTGAAAATAAATTAATTAGAAGAAATATTTTGATATCGCTATTTTCCCTTTCTCTATAATAGCAGTGTCAACCAAATTCATGATCAACAATGACAGATTGAAACACACGTGTGTGATTGGTGCCAGCGAGAGCTTTATATGTATTGCACATGCGCCAGTCAACATAGCCTTTTGTAGATATAGAATAAACTTGCTTAATTAGACCTGCTTTCTGATTTAGCTAAACTTTTTCCAGCCCAATGAAGCACCCCTACCTCTCTTTCAGGTAATTGTCAGAAACACAGCAGTTAATATCAGCATGAAGCAGATTATTATTGTAAATCATGCAGGGAGAACAAAGGGTAAAATATTTAACTGTAGCAGTGTTTGACTATATTCTATGCAGGAGAAAACCTGAAGTCATTTTTAAGTTCCACCATTTTCTTACTTTTATCAGTTGGGTCAAGTTTCTAAACTTCCTAATCTCCATTTTCTAGCTAATGAAAAGAAAATAGAATTCTACCGAGTCTTCTATATACCTACCCCAGAACTTCTGTGAGGATTAAATGAGATGAAGCACATGAAAACGCTTCACAAACATTTGGTGAAAGTGTAAAATGTTTGCACCTGGCTATAAAGCAAGTTGTATTCCTGGGCTGAAGAAACTCCAAGGAGGCTAGTCGCCAAGGAGAGGAAGCCAGGCCTTGCTACCTGACATCATTACCTAGCACCCACAGCGACCATTTCCAGGCTGAGCTGGGCTGTGGGCCGCATTTTGTGCCATGGGGTCTTGGCAGTGTTGTCTGTGATTTGGTGGGCTGTAGCTCTGGAGTGGTGGCAGGGCCTGTGTCCCACTGGGGGAAGCTGAATGTTGGTTTGCTGGCACCAGGTCCATGGTGCCATTTCTTTTTCAATGTCCAGTGCGTATCATGGCAGTTCCTGCATTGAGCATCTGCGCCCTGGTCTTCAGATTTAAAAGTACAAAGGAAGACAACTTACTAAATCGCTAAAAGACTAGTTTGTAGTGTATTAATGGGGTATATATAAGTTTCAGATAAAATGATGAATATTTTTCTCCAACCACGATGTTCTCTCTCTGGGCCTATGTGAGTTACCTAAATAGCCCCTTCTTGAGTGGACAAGGGCCTTGGTGAAGTTGAGGCCTAGGCCTTGTCTTAGGGGTGCTTCTAGCCTCCCACCATCACCTCACCTACTCCCCATCCTCCCGTCACAGGATATGGGCTTTGATCCTGGTGTGTAGAAAGGGCTGTCTTCAAGCCTCTGACTGACTTCCCGTTGGGGTTTGGCTAACTGGTCAGGGGATAGGGTGGCAGATTAGCTCTTTAGATGAACCTGCACTTAAAAGTGTCTTATCTGCTAAATGTCAGATAAGCGCTAGTGACTTGGTACTTACTGCCTGGTTGATTCTTGACAGGATGTTCCTTCTCCTGCCCCCAATAGCCCTCTAGCAATGTCCGTGAAATAAGTGTAATTAATAGTTACTTATCTAAAGTAGAGATATAGATTGAATGATCTCTTGGAATCCCTTCTAGCTGTAAGGTCAAAGAGGAGGAGGAGGAGGAGGAGGAGGAGGCAGGTTGTGTTATTGGAGAATTGCATGGGTGGAATTTCTCTGTTGCTAGTGGGAGGGGGTTTCATACTATATCTTGAGACAAAGAATTTTCTAAAACTCACATGGGAGAATGAGTGATTTTTAGTCACATGAAATTACATCCCCTGGTTTCCAAAGTCCCATTTCCCTTAAACCATTCCTGCAAAAGGTTCAGCCTGGGATTCAGCAGAGCCAGAAACAAAGCCAGTGTCCAGAGTTTCCATTCCATGGTGGAGCTGCGTCCAGCAGAGCATCAGGGTAATCACAGTTCATTAATCTACTGTGTGTGGGCTCCACATGGTTGTGGGCCATGTGGGCGAGTCAGGCTTGAGCAGCAAGGGAGAAAGAGGGGGGCTCCTTTGTTCAGGAGCTTAAGTATCTTAAATTTTGAGTCCTTGCAGTGGTCATGCCTATTCTGGCCAATGACCTGCCCCCAGGTGTAATTGAGAGGTAATCACCTTTCCTACATAATTCAGACCTTACTGGGTACGGGTCCCTCTTTATTGTCTGGTTCCTTTCCCCTAGCGACCTCTGGGGAACAGACCTGAAGAGTGTTAAAGTTCAGTTTCTTGGAAAAGCTGTGAAATTGGCAAGCCTATATTATCTAGCTTTAAACTTTGATCCTTTTCTGTTATTAATAACCAGGTTATTACATGTAAGTAATAACCAGGTATCATTAGCATATAGGAGAGAATCTTTTTCAAAGTGGGGTTCCCTGACCAGCAGTATCAGTGTCACCTGGGAACGTATTGGAAATACACATTCATGGGCGACACCTCAGACTTCTTGAATCATAAACTCTGAGGTGAAGCTCAGAAATCTATGTTTTAGCAAGCCCTCCAGGGGACTCTGATACATGCCTGAGTTTGAGAATCTCTAGCGTAGAACATTGAGCAAAACCTCTTCCTTATGGGATAGCTGACTCAGTTCAACTCTCTGAGCCCCAGTTTCTTCATCCACATATATGGAATAATTTACCTATTTCACATCATTGTCACACATTTTAAATGACCTAAAGACACCTAAGACATTGCAGATGCTCAGTAAATGTTAGTTGAATTCAAAGGACTAGAAAGGTTGAAGACTAAAACAAATAAAATAAAATAAGATAAAAGAATGAGAACTTAGTCTTCATTTTTTCCTTTTATAACATTTTTAGCATTATATAATTTACAATTTGCATGCAAAACACCCCACCCTGGGGCATCATAGAAGGCTTGAAAAATCCAATATTATGCAGACAGCCAGAGATTCTGGCTGCCAAACCGGGCTTAAAAACTAATTTTCCCTCTTTAAGGAAGTGACATTTGCACATTCGACACAGCAGCAATAAATTTAGGCTTTCTTACCACCCCCTGCTGTACATGAGTTATTATTTTTATCAATAGCAAAGTTATTTCTTTTTGAGTGTCTGGAGCTGTTTTGGAATCTCCCCGTTTGTCCACACTGCAGTTATCAGCAGAGTAAACAGCTCATTAGAAAAACAACAGCGACAAAAAAAAAACAACCTAAAACCATTTTTAATGGTAGAAATGTGATTAGAGCATTTAATTAAATTCCAGAAAGTACACTTTCCATTAATAATTGGAAATACATTTCATATCAATTAAAAAAGGATTAAGAGTGAAGGCTTGGAAACTTGGACGTGGATGTAACCTGAATTTTGAAGCTGTTATTAGCAGGCTAGGTGGAGGAAAGTGCTCAGGGAACACAAAAGCAATGCTGTTTCTCCATAAGAAATTTCCATATATTTAGGAGGCCTCTTCATCTTCACAGGGGGAACTCTGCTGGTCTCCTTAGAAAGGACTGACCTCTAAGCCTCAGGTGTGAGTTTAAAAGGACTGAAAGGAACACTATTAGGTGGAATGGGAGATGGATCAGGTGACTTCAACAATATCCCTTCATTGTGGAGTCAGACCTCTAACTCCTTCTTCTCTAACCCCTCTAACATCCCAGGGACAGGGTGTTTCAATTTAAATCTCTGGTACTCTAGTCAAACTCTCCTCCTCCAAACAAAACAAAACAAAACAAAATAACAACAACCTTAAGTCCTAGAGGCAGTGATGTTGTTGAGATCAGAGGGTAAGTACTGTCCATCTTCAATGGAGCATTGAAGGTCATGAGAAGGGAAAGAAACTCATCTGTTCTCTAGGCCAAGGACACACAGTCTGGATTAAAATGGAAGACAAGGTTGTACATCTAGAAGTCAGGTAGGTATTATAATGGAGATGGTAAAAGAGAGTGACTTGAGGGAAGGGACCCAAAACATGCCCCTATTCAATAAATATTGATTAGGTATCTACTGGCCAGGCACAGTTCCCAATGGAGCTACAAAAATGAACTCATTTTTATTGCCCTTTGAGGTAATGACACTGTAGAGAACCTAAAAGAAAGGTAAGGAATTAAGTTACCATTTACAAAAACCTTTCCATGGTTGAGCTCATGTGACCCTCATGAGAGGTAAGCAAGATAGTTTTGTTATCCATACTTTAGAAATGATGAAATTGAGATCCTTCAAATATCAAGTGTGTAGAACCAGGAGGTCATCCCAGCTGTTCAGATATCAATTTCCATGATTTTTTCATCTCATCTTTGGTGGTTCTGGGATGATTCAACTCCTCCTATGGTGATCTCAGAAAGTCAGAAGGGGAGTTCACACCCTCCCACTTCCTATGGGCAGCCCGCTGAAGCCCTGGCTGTGAACTTCACTCACTGGCCATATATTGTAAGGAAGAGTCACTCAGTGGAGGTGAAGCTCATTGCTTCATTCAAAATATTGTGGAGCATGTAGGTGGCAGGAACCATGCGAGGCATTTTACCACAGAGGCGCAATCAGTACAATGTAGAATAGAATGCATAGCACAGGATCACTTAGGTGTAAATGTGACAGCTCACACAGAACAATGTGATCTGTGTTTATGGATGCACATGTATGAACATCAATGAATGGATGGTGGTGGTGATTCCCCCACCCCACTTCATCTCCATTAAACAGTTGAGTAGATGTCTGAAGGGAATGGAAAGATTGGGAAATAGGATGGGGCTATAAAGGTAGACAAGGAAAAGTGGGGTCATATGTGGAGTTATGTTCATGCTGAGCACAACCTGAGCAAATGAGTAAAGGTACCTGAAAAGTGGGAGCCACTGGAGACCAGAAAAGCAGAGATGGATGAAGCACTGGTAGACTCTTTGAAAGGAGCACATGAACCAACACATACCCGCAGCAAGTAGACTCCTCACCAGGTTCCAGGCTTCATATTATAAGCAAATTCTTTCTTAGTAGCTCAGCCCAGAAGCAGGGCTGCTTCTGGGACAGGGAGGGATTTGTTTGGTGTTGGCACTGTTGAGCCTATTAAACTGAAGTTGCAAATCTATGCAGTCGAAGTGTGAACAAGCTCCCACTCTTGGCTCTGCTGTGGTTTCAGGAGGATGGCTGGCAGCCCCTGCTGTTCTTGGCCATGGGGGACTCTCTCCTACACCAAACCTGATGAACATCATGTTCTAGCACAGTGTAAATAAAGGCAAGAGAGCATTTAACAGCACTCAGGACTCAAATAACTTTGTCTTTTGTGTATAAGCAGAGCATTGAAGGAGAATAGATGAGGAGAGAGATGAGAGCATACTCCTCACAATACCCCCACCCCGGGAAAAATCTTGTTAATGTTGACTATTTGAAAGTATTATAAAAAGCCTATGTTTTCCCCCTTTCTTTCTCCCTGGAAATCTCAGTGGCCATGTCTCTTGAACTCTTCTCTTCTTTTTTTTTCTGTTTGTCTTTATCTCTGAATCAGTCTCTTTTTATGTTTCTTTTTAGTGACTCTTTTTGCTTCTATATCTTTCTGGGTCTGTCTGTTGGTTTATCTTTTTGTCGTCCTATTCCTGTATATGTCTCTGTGTATCTCTCTCTGATTCTCATGGCACAGTTCTTGGTCTTCACCAACCTCTTGGAGCTCAGGACATGGCAGTTTTGCCAGATGCTTTGGTGAAATGTCTGGGTTAACTGTTCAACTAAACAAGCATGTGGACAAGAAGGACATTTTCCCAGGGGGCAAGGGTTTTAGACTAGGCAGTTCTGCAGTAAGAAGATAAGCTGTTTTCATTTACATGAGCTGTTAGATTCTTCACTGGAGACATCTGCATCCTTAACGTAAGACTAGCTGCAATCCTCAAAACATTGCACCTTTCTGTATTATCATTGCAAGTGTATGGTGAGGAAATTGAAAACCACGGTCAGCTTACACAGTTTCCTGTGATGTAGCTGGGACTGGAGTCCATGCTTGCTGTCTAAATCACCACTCTGTGTGCACAACAAATGGGTTCTTAATAAAGCAACTGGTCAGTGCCACAAAAGGGTGGTGAGTATGGAATGAAAGAAAGTGTGATTCTGTTCTTGTGGAACTGACGATCTTTGTGTCAATGCTCTTCTGTTGTGAGTGGCTGTGAATGTAAACATTGAATGTAGCGCGCGCGCGCGCGTGTGTGTGTGTGTGTGTGTGTGTGTGTGTAGGTCTGTGCCCATGTGCAAAAGTGCTCAACATACCTGTGAGTGGGTGAGGTGAGGTGATTTGAGTTAATTATATGCCTCATTTGCTCAGAGAGAGAAAACTAGAAATTAACTTCTATTATTTCTCTAATTCTCTGCGTTAGTGTGAGTCCTCACAATGATGTCTTTGAATGCAGATCCTTTATTTCTAGTGACCATAATTTCAGGGGCTCCCCCCACCCTGCCGAAGACTCCTGGTTAGAGTAGTGTTCAAAAAATGCTCCTTTGCCAATTATCTTGTTTAAAAAAAATAACAATCTGCCAGGACTGCTGCCACCAAATTTTCTTTCCACAAATGTGGGTTTACCCCTCAAAAAGTTGATTAAAAATCACCTAGCTTCCTTGGATGTTAGGACACAGATACTTGGGCCTCATGAAGCGGCTTTGACAGTGTAGTGTTTGAATCTCACAACTGCTGATCCAGTCGCTTAAACCCTGACTGTGCTGAGCCCATGCCAGATACTGTGAAGGGATCACTCTCAGAGGAGGTGAGGTTTGGACCACTCAGTTCATTTTTCTCTTTCTCAACCCACCTTTTACCCCTCTTTGGTCACGTTCCTACTCACTGTTTTTTCCCTGCCAGCAACACCCTCCTCATTTCAGTCCGGGTTTCCCATAGCTAGTTGTCCTTTATGTTTCTAAGACT
>NW_006299715.1:2358852-2374385 GCF_000327345.1 Myotis davidii
GGCAGGGTTATGTTGACCTTGTGCAGATTTCTTAATCTCTCTGGGTTTCAATTTTGTGATTTGCAAAACTGGGAAAACAGTGATACCTGACTTTGGGTTGTGCAAGGATTCAATGAGTTAGTACATATCACATTCCTAAGACAATATCTGGTACACAGTGTTTTACAAATATAAGGAGTTGTTGTTTCTGTTGTTATTGCTTATTTGACAGGGGGATGAAAAGAACAGAAAAGGGAGGAGACAGAGAACTCCCAAGGGAGTCAGAGTCAGCGGGTGCTATAGACTAAATTGTGACCGCTGAACTTTATTATCAAAGCCCCAGCACTCAGTGTGACATATTTGGAGATGAGGCTTTTGAGCGGTACTTAGATTTAGATGAGCTCATGAGGATGAGGTCCTCACGATGGGGTTAGTGCCCTATAAGAAAAGACTAGAGAGCTTGTTCTTCCTCTGTCATGTGAGGATAAAATAAGAAGTTCGCCATCTTCAAGGTAGGAAGTGGGCTTTCACCAGGACCTGGCCATGCTAGCACCCTGATCCTGGAGCTTCCAGTGTCAAGAACTATGAGAAATAATTGTCTGTTATTTAAGCCAATCCATCCTTATCATTTTGTTATAGCCGCCTCAGTTAAGAGAGCAGGTAGAGATTCTTCCCATGGGCTGCTTATTTTTTGGGAATGTTGGTTGTTGTTGTTGTTTTCTCTTTTTTCACTCTAACCTGCCTCCCATTTTAGTATTACCCAATAGGAAGGAGAACATAAACACACACACACACACACACACACACACACACACACACACACACACACATTTAACTCCTTTACATACAACCTTCCTCCCCGAATATCTCAGAAACTACAGCTGATCAGGGTGGGATGCAGGGCCATTCAAAGTTAAAGGTCATGTCTTTGCTCTCTTGCTCCTTGAAGTCCTGAGTGTTAATCATAACTGAATCCCAGTAGGGCATCTGGGCTTCCTCATGCCCAAGGCAGGCTGGGTGAGTGGACTGATCCAGACACTCTTGATTAGTGTAGAGGAGAAGGGAGGCTGTCAAGTTCCCAGTCAGAAGTTTTAGAGTCCACTACCACTTCACTGAGAAACCTGGAGGGAGGAAAGTAAGGTCACATTGTGCGCTTGTAGGGCTATGAGGAAAGCAGTATGGAATTTTTTTTTTTTTTTGCAATTGACCCCTGTGTATGCACAGCACCCTCAGCTGAGATCCCCAGCTTCCTGCCTCTTAAATAAGGTGACTAAGAGTTCCTCTACCTTTGCATGCAGAGTTCTAGATGAATCCACTAGGCTTCAGGAACCAGAGCAAACCATGTGTAGTTCCCAAATGAGACCCACTCTTTCTTGGTTCCTGTGGCTGGAACAAGATGCCTACCATTTCTCTAGCTACCTCGTTTTCATCTTTTAGCTTAGATGTCAGTGCCTCTGGATTTACCCCGATCCTGCAAGACTTGGTTCTCTAGCTCCCCATCCCCCACCACATCTCTGTTTGCTCAGGACCGTGGCCTATGTCACAGTGGATGGCACCAGTCTGTTTGCTTCCCAGTGGGCCACTAAGTCATGAGCTCCTGGCATGCTGGGGCAGGTCTTGGAATGTGCTGGCCACTTGCACTGAATACAGGCCCTGGCATGGCACATCGTAAGAGTTTAATGGTGCAATGATTATGTGTAGGTGAGATCAGGGAGATGAAAAGAACCCAGTTTGGAGAAAATTTGAGGAAGAAAAGCGTTGAAGGCAATGGAAGAGGAAGTGCAAAGGCTCTCAGATGAACGCAAGTGGCATCTTGAGAAAGAAGAATGAGGCTGGAACATGGGGAGTCCAAGGTAAGATGGAAAGACAGAAGGAGAGAGAGAGAGAGAGAGAGAGAGAGACCAGGTCAGGTAGGGCGCCATGGTCTATGGTGAGGAACCTGGATTCTTTTATAAGTTCAATGGAAGCCTCTGAAATTTTCCTCTGGGGAGTGGAAAAATCTGGTTTGTGTTTTAAGATCACTCTGGCTTCTGAGCTGAATTGATTGGAGGAGTACAGGGATAGACAACAGGAGGCTGTTGTGATTCACAGTTTCTATTTGGAGTCTTGGAAGTCGTATGCTTCTATTAATTTAATATCAACAACAAATATCAATTTTTGATATAAAAGTGTTTTATTTCAAGCCATCTGTTTATAAGGCTTTCTGGAAAATTGGAAAGCCCTTTGGTTGTTCTCTTTAAAACTGAAAATTATGGCTCATTAGACATTTTTTTTCCAGAGTAAAGAAACCGACAAAAGAAAGAAAACAATTCATCTTTCCATCTCAGAAAAAATCAAGTTCTTTAAAAGAGTTATCTTACAGTCTCTGACCATGAACATAAAGAATATGGTTAAAGTTATAATGAATACGGATTTATAGTGTATTGGATTCTGTTTCTTTCACATAATGGGTACCATAGACTATCCTCACATTCTTTATAAGTGTTCAGCTCCACGTCTAACATGTAATCAGTGATGAATGTTAAAATGTTAACTTTATGTTTACTCCTCCACCTCTATCTATTTCTAGTATTGTGTTGGATTATAGTCTCCATAATGATTATTTTTAAAAACCGCAAGCCATTTTATCAAGTGTACATACGTTTAAGTGTTTACACTTTAGTGGATAGTCAACTTACATTTTTCAATCTTATGCAACTTAGTGTTTCACTAAAATTAATTTTATTTATAACCCTTTTTCCTTTGAATATGTTTCTACAGGATACATTTAAAAATTTATTGATTTTTTTTTAGAGAGAGGAAAGGAGAGAGATAGAGACAGAGAGAAACAGATTGGTTGCCTTCCATAAGAACCCCAATCAGGGACTGGACCCACAACCCTTTGGTGTACAAATTGATGCTCCAACCAACTGAGCCACCCCATCCAGGGCCCTACAGGATATATTTTTAAACTTTGGAAAAATAATGTTTCCCCCTGCATCTCACAGACTTAATATATACAATGAGTAAAGATGAAGTCTACTTGCCCATCTCCCTCTGAGAGGCAGCCTGAGTTTCTCTGGAAAGCTGGAAATCCCTGCCTTGGAAGAATAACCAGGGGAAGAATTTTGTGTGAAAGCCTGTAGATATCTCCTGAAGTCTCTGTGTGACTCTCAGCCTGTCTGTTTTTCTTAAAGGATTGAAACTGTTTGCCTTGCTCCCAGAAAAGTATAAACAGACACGTTTCCCCAGGCCACTGTCAGCAGTGGGTATTGTCACTTTAATCAATTTTGTTAATACAGTAGGTATAAATGGCATTAATTAGTGTTTAAATTGATCTATCTTTGCATGTGAGGAAAATTTATCATTTTAAAGAAAAATAGAAAGCTACAGTGTATTGGGATGTACTAGGTTCTAAGGAGTTAGTCATGGATTTCATGTGAATTTTTATAGTCCTCACCTTACCTTTCTTATAAAGATTGACTTCATAATATTGACCCTATTTTATGGATGGGGAAATTGAGGCCCAGAAAAATCGAGTAACTTTCTTAAATCAGAGAGCAGAGGTGGAGCCGAGTTTGGAACTCAGGGTGCTGGACCTCACTGCTGGTCGCCTGTCCTCTACCAGGAGTTTCCTATTTATTTACTGTGAACTTGGTGCCTTTCTCACTAATTTGAATTTGCTTTGATTATGCAGTATGTATACATTTATTTTCTTGGCATATATAATGAAAATATATCTCCCCAAGGGCTTTTAATAGATCCATTTAACAGGAACTATTTAAGTTGAAGGAATCTTAAGTGGAGGCCTAATTTTATTAGTGTACTGGGTGTGTGATGGAAAGAAACAGAAGTAGGCATTTTTACAAGGTTTACTTATAAAACTTCCTGGGCTTTCAAAAAGTGAATGAAACTGAGGAAAAACCTCATAATGACTCTGATGGCCGAGAAATCTGCTGTTGATTGCTTTAGGCCCTAATAAAAGTCCCCACAACTCTCACATTCCTCACATCCTCTTCCTCTTACCTTCAAGGTGGGGGTAGTAAATACTGTTTTCACAGATGAGGAAAATGAGACCACGATGTGAAATAACTTTTCTAAGATCAGAGAGATTTTAAGTAGCAGAGATGGATTAAACAGATGTCTGGAGGAGGCCAAAACACATGCTCTTTCTGCAATATCATGTCAAAAGGTGTCTAAAGAGGTGCTTGTTTAGAGGTGATCATAGGGTTGAGCCCTTCTTCTCATAAGCAAGATATAGTTCACTTCACTAAGAAGAAATTGGCTAGAAAAGTAGATCTGCCCACCTTGATGATTGGTGATGGAAAAGAGGGAGGGGAGATTCAAAGATTCATCCTTTTTTCTTTTCTTCCTTTGTCCCTCCCTCCTTTTCTCATTCACTCTCTCCCCTTCTTCCCTCTATTAATCCTTTGTTTATCTATTAAAAGTAGACTGAATGTGTTATAGTAGGTACTGAGGAAACTAAGATGCATGGTGCTTGGTCCCTGCCATGAAGGGACGTTCTTTCAAATGGGAAAGGCACATATATAAATGAGTGTAAACAGTGTGATACTATTAAATAGTTGAAACGAAAAGAACATCATGAGAAGGTAGGATTCATCAGTTGATGGGTGATCACCAATTGTGTATTGAGCAAATGTGAAGGTCAGAGATGGGACATCAGAATCTGAGTGGAAAGGGAGTGGCCAAGGGCAGTTCTTGGAGGAGAGATTACACTTGAGCCGAGTATTTTTTGGAAGGGTACGTAGAAGTTAATTAGCCGAAGGGGGTGGGCTGTGTTCCATGCCAAGGGATTCTTGAGCATGAATATTTTCAGATGTGCAATAGATGTAAATATATGAGAAACTGGTAGTAGTTTCAAAAGGTTGGTGTGAAAGGGATAGGTAAGAGGTGGGGTTAGGAATATTCCAAAATTCAGATTAAGACTAGGCTAAATTTGCCAGTATTGGTAGAAATGTCTATCTCCAAGAAGAAACTTGGACTCTGGAGTTCTTGTTATTTATTTTAATTTTTTTTTTAGCTCACTTCCTGTGTCATTCCTAAGAATTTCTCCCACGGATACACATTCCCCTCTAGGCTAGTGCCCCCTGTTGTGTGAAAGGTCATCTGAACGTGGCCTTCACCAATTGGAATCAGTAATTTATTGCCATGTCCAGGGGAAAACTGGCTTGAAGATAGAAAAATAGCCTCTAGGATTCTACACATGAGGCTTTTAAGGCGGGAGTGGAGAGAGCTGATTTATGACTCTGAAGGAGTCTGCTGGGAGAGTGAAAGTCCCCAGTGTCATACCTTGCTGTCCTTCTGCAGCTTTCACTAATTTCTCACTTGAAAAGTTGGGAACTCAGCTTTGACAGGTTATTTCAGTTGTGATCCTAACGTTCAATGGACATGTGAGGCTCAGTTAGGAGGCTTGTTTGGTGTATACTTTGTGATAAATATACAGATTATAATAGCTACAAAATGATGGGCATTTCCCATCTGCCAGCATCTGTGCCAAGCTATAAATATCCTTACGCACCTTTAATGATCATAATATCTTTGTAAGGTAGGGACACCCATCCTCATTTTCTGAATGGGGGGCATTTTATTTTAAATATATTTTTATTGATTTCAGAGAGGAAGGGAGAGGAAGAGAGAGATAGAAACATCAATGATGAGAGGAAATCATTGATTGGCTGCCTCCTGCACATCCCCCACTAGGGATCAAGCCTGCGACTCAGGCATGTGCCCTTGACTGGAATTGAACTTGGAACCCTGCAGTCTACAGGTCGATGCTCTACCCACTGAGATAAACCAGCTAGGGCTGGGGGGTGCATTTTAGAAAGTTCAAGTGGCTCATCTTACAACGTACAGTCAATACTCAAGGTGGATTATGTGGATTTGTTCCACACTAATATGTGTATGGCTTTTCTGTGTGCAATCTCCTCTAACTCTCTATAACACCTCCCTCAAAGGGTTGTTGTCAAGTTTAAATGAGTTAACATATATAAAAAGACCTTGTGAACCATATTAGCCTTCTGTTGCTTTATTATAATACTGTAATACTTGTTTTCGTCTCCCCCTTCTTTATTCTTGAAGGGCTGCCAATCCTTAGAAGAATGTGAAGGGCTGCCAAGTCCTGGGAAGAGTGAAATCTCTTCAAACCAATTTTAATGATATCTTCATGGTCAGATCATAGTATTTGTTTGCTTGATCTTGCTTCTTGCCTTCACTCTGAGTTGCCCACTGTTTTGGATAATAACAAGAAGAGGTTAGGTCACATCTTATGGCTTAATTTTATTTTCAAGGACAAGCATGTTTAGTTTCCTTGACCATAGTCTTTGAAGAGATTATCAAGGAAGAGAAACTCCCATTTATTGAAGAGCAACTTTCTTTTTTTTTTAAAGTATTAACTTATTTTTAAATTATGGTGGACAGACAATATTATATTAGTTTCAATTATAAAACATAGTAATTAAACATTTATATAACTCATGAAATGATTATTCCAATAAGTTTAGTACCCATCTGAAACCATGCATAGTTATTACAATGTTAGTGACTATATTCTCTATGGAAGAGCAACTTTTAAGATCAGAAGAAACAAAACATGATTGAAAGGTTGGCAATAGTATGGATATGCTGGAATAGAAGTTAGATGCTGCAATTATCTTCTAATTACATTATCTTTTCTTGGCCATAATTAAGGCCTATTCTGGTATAGGATATGTCACCTCTATTTATGTGCCTTCTCTTGTATGACAAAAAAAAAGCACCATTTGTTTTGTCTTTTGTTTTCCATCAGTAAGTCTGGCCTTTGAAATACCATCTTGCAAATTTAGCACCCACTTCAGCTTGAGGAGTTAGTTAACATTGAGTGAGACAACAATATCACTACAAGTTTCTTCAAAGGACAATTTAAAGAAAAAACACCAAAATAGTCTGAGAGACACTGGTGATGCAGAGAATGCTGTAGAATCACTGTCTGGGGTATTTCAGATGGACAGTCCTGTCAAGAGAAATGCAGAAGAGAAAGGCAGTACTTCCCTTTCAAACAGTCCATTATCAAAACCTGGCGAAAAAGCAAAACTTCCAGCTCTCAGTAGACTAAGACTTAAGACAATATATTTGTGATGACTTATAAAGGGATTTATAATTTCTTTTCTTTCTTAGCCCCCTTTATCTGAGCAATGACACCATCCATATTCACTTAGTAGCTTGAGCCCCAAACCTGGGAGAAATTCTTCTTTTTCCTTCACCACCTCCAACCAATCCTCCTCCAATCCAACACCAGTAAGGCTGAGAGAGTCTTATTTGTCCTAATAAGAATCATCCATCATCCTTGGTGGCCCTCAGGCTGTAGATGGGTATATCTCAGAGAAAGCTAACCCAGCACAACAAGACTTGTTCAACCTCCATCATGATGACACTTTCTCTTTTTCTATGATGTGTATCCTCATCAATCCCATTACATTTTTTTTTTACAAAACCCTATTTAATATTGGTAATAACAAATATTGTTGGACATGTGCATTCCAGGGTGGAAATACTGTTGGAGACATCTCCATTCCCTTGACTTCAGGGCAGTCTTGGCATTTGAATTTGAAAAATATCTGTGGGAATGAGAATTCGCCTCTCTATTTCTTCATTGAAATGCAGTAATCTTAATTTTGTCACTTGTACATTGCAGTGATGAATCATGTGTGGACATTGATGCAAACCTCCTAAAGCTTATTCAGAGATAGCATCCACTCTCATGTATAAAAATCAGTTTTATTTCTTTCAATTATGTCATTGCCATGTACTTTGTAATGTGTGACACCCATTTGTCCCTTCTCTGTAAAACATAAAAATTCATTTCAGGCAATGAAATTCAATTTGTCTCAAAAGTAATTCTGTGAAAAATAATAATCCATGCAGCACTCTAATCTCCTTCTATGATATTTTGTCGAGCCTGGTCAGTATTATCTGGCATTGTCCTAGTATTATAAGAGGATAAATGGAAAATGAATGCTTCTGGTCAGGCAACAATTAATGATAATGGAACGTAATTAAAAGCCCAAAGTAGAACCTGGAGGAAATTTGCTCCAATCCAGAGCAAATCAAAATGATTTTTTGGCTTAACTTGGTATGATAGATGGTATTATTAATTCACAATTATTCATTTCCTTTTTTGCCCTTGCTCTGAGTTTTCAGTCCTGGTTGGTCTATTTGCCCAATTAGAGTAAAAGTGTGCATGGGGGTATCAGTGGATCATGTAATGTTTCTGTCCTTTATTCCTCTATGTACCAGTGGCTGGGCCTCCTTAGGATGGTCAGGCCCATTACCCATGTCAATATAGAAGTTTCCTCATTTGCCTGCTATATACAGGCAATTGGAGACCAAGATGACAAGAGACTTTATGTAGGGATGGCTATTTCCTGTGCACCCTGTGAAAGTCTAACCCCACTGGGGCAAGAAACTATACATTCATAGAGACAAGATTTGTGAGGAGAGGAAGAATAAATTCCTAACTGGATCACTGGGAATACTGATAAAAATCATTCCTTACAAGCCAGGGTTCCTGGATGGCTGTATTCCACTGATTGGAGAACACAGCACTCTATACTGTTGATTTAAGGTATATGCCATCTGTTTTCAGGTATAATCTCTAAGTTGATGCATTAGCTTCACTTCCTCTTTGCATCAGATCAGCAGCTTCTGCAAAAGGACAGCAAGATCTTGTTCTCACTGCTATATTCCCTTTAGAGGAGGTTCCTTGATTCTCAAATTAAGGTCACATGTAAATGTATCAGTCACTCTGTGAACCTCTGACCAAGCATGTCAAACTCAAAGGCTAACATGGGCCAAATAAACAAGGTTTAAGTTTATGTGGGCCGCAAAAAAACAAAAGCATCAATTTTCATAGAAATGTAGGTTTATTTTGATAGAGACATGTTGAATACAAAGGGCTTAAATAACTGAGTAATTGTTAACATAAAATAATAAAAAAATTTAATAAAAATTAATATTTTTTCTTGAACATGGATGCATAAGAGAAATGAATGCAACATGATTATAGTAATCAGTCATTAGCAAGCATTGTAGTTCCTTATTAATAATTATGTATAACTGGATATTGTAAAATTAAGTTACAGAATTTTTCTTAAAATGTTTCTTACATACCATTATATTGGCTGGGCTGCAAAAATATTCATGGTGGGCCACATGCAGCCTGTGGGCCGCGAGTTTGACATGCTTGCTCTAGACAATCGTGGGTCTTATGTGAACAATTAATATTTTCTGCTATGGTGTCTGATACTGCTTGCAGAGAACAGAGTTCTCTCCTAACACATGGTTACATTTGAAGGACAACCAGTAGTAACCTGTCCTCTTCTGATCATTTCCAGTCTCAAAATAACCCTTCCAAGGACAGCATGCCAGGCACTTGCTGGTGAAATGATGTGTTTGGAGAAATGCTGGTAGTGACAGCTACTTTGTTCTGTTTTCCAGTGGAGGTGGGAGAAGAGTATCTGTGGCTGACTCTCATGTCAGCCACTGGGTTTGTGTGTCAGCAGGACCAGTGGGGAACACAGGAAATTACAGGCTACAAGTTACTTCAATGCCATCAGCCTGCAGACACTGAGCAACTGTGGCCAAGAGCAGCTAGAGAGTAGTTTGATTCCCTTGCTACAGTGGTTCTGTCATTTATTCTGTGGTATAATTCTTCAACCCTATGTTGTTTAATAATTTTTGTTTGTTTGTTTTTGTAAGCAATGAGCTCAAAAAGAAAAAGTGCATGTTTGATGGGAAATTAAAAACTTTATGTTTACTTCTCTAGAAAGATGCTGATGACTGTGAAAGCTACTCAAAATAGTTTTTGATGTTTAACCATCCACCAGGATAGCATAGTGATGTCATCCACTGCAGACTCTGCCTAGACATGAGGACTCAGCACTTGCAACTTCAGGTAGTGTGGAACAAGGTGTTTTATGTATATCAACTGAGTATTGTTCTGCATTTACTTTAGCTGTTTATTTTATTTTATTTCTTCTATATGTACCCCCCCCCAAAACACACACACACAAAACAAAAACTTAAATGTTGAAGTGTTGACTCCATTAGGAGAAAAAGGTCTTTGCAAACAAATAGTTAAAAGATATCATCTGATCTGTCAAGTAATAAGATCATCTCAATTATTGATCAATTGTCCACTTATTCAGTAAATCAAGGTAAAACTTTGGGATTTATTTTGTCAAAGATGAGAAATCTGACACATTTATAAATGCTACTGAAAATACAATTAAAAGAAAAATTATGTTTGTGGTTATAATAAGAATTCAAATATTGATGAGAACATAACATCATGCATATGCAATGTCCTTGGTGAATTAAGAGATCTATAGATCAACAATAAATATAGAATTGTCTTTGGGCATTTATAATCATCAGTGCATCCAAACAATATATTCTACTGCAATGAACTTAATGTTGTGTCCCTCCAAAAATTCACATGTTGGAATCTTAACCCTCAAGGTGATGGTTTCAGAGATGAGGGCTTGGAAAATAATTAGGTCATGATGGTGGTACCCTCATGAATGAAATTAGTGCTCTTATAAAAAGGACACAGAGAACTCCCTTGCCTTCTTCCAACTATGTGAAGATACAGAGAGAAGACGGCAGTTTGCAACCCAGAAGAGGGTTCTAATAAGAACCTGATCATGCTGGCACTCTGATCTTGGACTTTCAGCCTTCAGGACTCTGCAAAACAAGTGTCTGTTGTTTATAAATAATTAAGTGTATGGTATTATGTTATCACAGCCCACTGATTAAGACATTTACCAATCAAAATAAAAGCTTGAGTTGTTAAAATTTACAAAACATTAAATATTACATTTCGAGTAAATAGACTACATAAGGCTGTGCTACAAAATGGGCAGGCTTAATATCAGGGAATGGAAGGCTTATTGAGTGCAAGCCCCATGTGAATACAAAAGCTCATTGGGTATTCATGTGAACAATTTTCTGGGTTTCTGAGTGGTAACTGTGTGAAAATGGGGGAGTTGCTCATGATGGACAAGAGCAGCAGTGGGATGTTTGTCAAAGTCAGAGACCAGACCATCCATTCAATAGGAGGGCACTCTTACTGAACAGTGGTGCTTGCCCAGGCTGTGGTGATAAAGTTACACTGAGGCAATTATAGCAACAAATGAGGTCCTTTGCCAGAAAAAAAAAAATGACTCACAAGTTGGTAGGTTGGGACTTCTTTGAAATGAAGATCCTTGGATTTTCCCCTTAGGATATTTGGTTTTATAGTAATTTAAACAAACAAACACACTCTAAGTCACAGCAATGACTGTAGGAAACAATGTCTGAGAAGAAAGAACAAAACATTAAATACTACATTTCAAGTAAATAGACTACAAGTTTATAAGGCTGTGCTACAAAATGGACAAGTTTAATATCAGGGAATGGAAGGCTGCATTTCACCAGTGGCCAAGAACCATTTACTAGCTGTGTGTGATTAGCCTGGAAATGGAAGCCAGACCTGTTTCCTCTCTTGTATGATGGAACGAGCACAGATTTGAGTGGGGAGAGGCCTGGTTTGCTATTTACCAGCTTCTTTCTCATAATAGTTTGAGAAATTAATATTTCTAGTATTAGCGGAGAGAAATGGTATGCCTGCGCGTAGGAAGGCACAGATTTGAGCTGCCTGAGTCAGGTTTGCTATTTACCAGCCTTTTTCTCATAATGGTTTGCTCCAATAGGTTTTCAATGCACATACACACACGCACATATGCATACACACTACTCAATAGTTATATTGTGTTCATACTTATGCATCTCCCTTAGCCATTTAGTATTTAATAAATATCTCCATATTAGTTCATATAGACTCATCCCCCTCAGAGAATAGTACAGAATTCTATTGCATGAATAAACTAATCAGTTCTCTATAGACAGACATCAAAATTGTTTCTAGCTTCTTGCTTTAGCAGATATTCCAGGTGTACATTTTATCACCTGTTTACATGTATATATGTAGGGTCAATTTCTAGAAATGGAAGGGTTTAGTAAACAGAAAAATCCATTTTTTATTTTTGGAAGATATGGCACAAGTATCCTCCAAATGCTGCCAAAAGTGTGAACCAAGCAGACACTATCACACACTGATGGTGGGAATGTAAAGTAGTGTGAAATTCCAGGAAGTCCATTCTAAATAGCTAATGCATCATAATTCCCCTCCACACATTGCCTTATGAAGTTACCTATTTGTACATCTTCTAAACAGTTTATCTTGGACAGTCCTTTAGAAAAGAGAATAACCCAAATTTATATATGTGATTGGTACTTTCTAAAGTATTTTTATTTTTATTAAATTTATTGAGGTGACATTAGTTAATAACATATAAGTTTCAATTGTACAGTTCGATGATATATCATCTGTATATTGCATTTTGTACTCACCATCCAAAGTCTAGTCTTCTTCAGTCTGACAGCGGTTCTCAACCTGTGGGTCACGACCATTGGAAAACACATATAGCATATCAGATATTTACATTACAATTCATAATAGTAGCAAAATTACAGTTATGAAGTAGCAACAAAAATAATTTTATGGTTGGGGGTCGCCACAACATGAGGAACTGTATTAAAGGGTCGCAGCATTAGGAAGGTTGAGAACCACTAAAGTGTTTAAAATTTTTTTTTTGTCTAGGTAGTTATCTACCTAGCTGTGACTTTTTTTCAGCAATGCGGATAGAGTGGAACCTGGGGTCCTGACTTAGCATACATTCTTAATGAGCAGATTAGGAAAAACCTTCTGAATGAACCTAGCCCTGAGGCTAGTTCTTCCTCATCTCACTTCCTTACCTCTGTTATGGGGGGAATGGGACAAACTTGCATTTAAGCACTTGTTCTAATCTTTCTCCTCATTGAGTTCCATGAAAGGTCATTGCCCTGCCCTTGGCTTGCTGGTGACTCGGACACATAGTTCTGTGTGCTATAGAAAATGTGGGGAAATTGAACTTGAGGCATCTCACCCAGAGAAATTATACCCAACTAATCTCTGCTCCAAGTTTATGAAAATATTAACTAAGAGCAATGGTATTCAGGGAGGATTTTGTTTGAAATCCATCAGCCCATCCCCTTTTGGATATTCTTAAATATGTACCTGGATCACATAGAATGACCAGAGAATCTTGTCTGAGTCCTTGCCTGGAAGGGTATTTTTGAATTGAATTTTATTTTGTTGCAATATTTGTTCAGACTACTTTGATAGAAGAAATAGCCTTCTGAAATCTTACTGATGTTTACAGTCACTGTATTTATTGTATCACAACAGTTCTTTTTCTTTCTTTTCTTTTAAAATCAGAACCCCTAGGAGAAATTCCTATAGGATCTTAGTGCCAGGGAACATTGCAATTCTTGGGGACCATTGGCTTGTTTTTGTTTTATGGAATTTCAGATCTTATCACAGAGAAGTTTTCTATTTTTATGTTGCATGCTAGAAAGCTTAGAGCTAAATTTGTGACTCATTCACCATAGGTTTTATTTATTAATGGTTCTTCCAAGCCTCCATATTTTCCTCTTCCACAAAGTTTGTTTGTTATAGAGCGTGTTATGTTGTGAATCTGTAACCCCCCACCTATCCAGGGGCCATGGGAAAGGCATGATTGTGCCCCCAAAGACTTCAATCACTCATGCTAAGATGTGAAGATAAGTATATTTACTTCCTATCCCAAATATCTCCTTTTTTTGATCTTTCTTATAATTCAAGTCATGATTACAAATCTCTATCACATCTGTCTTCCCCCGTAGATTATGAGTGCCTTGATGGTGCTAGAGGCCTCTATTGTTGCTCTGCCCAGATCCACTCAAATCCTTTTCACTCTTCCTCTGTATCTCAGCCCACACTTCTGTGTATCCTGGCTTCTAGGGACCTACAACTGAGACTTTAGATCTTTGGAGCTCGTTTGTTTGCAGCAGAGAGATCTTGAAACCCATGAGAGTGCCCAACACCTTGGGGAGAGCTTTATCAATGACTGACTTATATATGAAAGACCAGCTCCCTTGCTCTAAATTGGGGGTCAGCTTCAGAACTTAACTTAGGCTGCAGAGCTCTGCAGGATCAACTGGAGCTATTTTCTGTGGGACTTTGCCTGAAATACACCTTGCTTGACTTCATTGCCTTCTCTTTTCTGTTTCTTCTACTCCCTTACTGGTACTAATGATTTAAATTTATCAAACCTATTGGCGCATTCTGGGAGAGGGTGCATAATGAAAGTGGGGGATTGTAGTAAAATACTGGAAATGGAAGAACGTTTTTCATCCATTTTCTTTTATAGCAGAATATGCACCAACGCTAAAGGGAGGTGTTGCCTTCCAACCAGTTTATCTGTGGTTGTGCTGTACCTGGTTAGTTGTTCACTCACTCTGCCTCTAAAGAGTTCACTAATTCATTCAGCAAACATTTATAAAGATCCTACTATGCACCAGGCACAAGTGTATATTTTTTACTCTAGATGGCTGCAGTGTAAGTGTTTTTGTGTGGAGCAAGGATCAGTAAGCAAATAAAGAAGAACCTATCAGATAGCATTAAGCTCAATGCAAAGAATTACTACCAGGCAAAGAGTGATGGACAGGGAGACTTAGGGTGGTCAGGTAGCTATATTTGAGGAAGAGACATTTGAAAGGAGACCTGAATGATGAGAAGGAAGCATCCATGCAAAGATAAGGGGACAAGCTTTCTAGGCTGATGGAATAGCTAGGATCCTTTGATGAAAACAAGGCCAATATTGGTGAAGTAACATGGGGAAAAGGCTGGGCAGTCCAGAGAGGAAGGTGAGGGAACAGAGTTTCATAGGATTTTTAGACCATAGGAAAAAGTGGGGACTATATTCCAGGAAGCAAAATGAGACTAAAATTGTTTTTAGATTGATAATTATCTTTGGGAGCCCCAAACACCAGAATGAATAGACACTGATAGATTGCTCTTTTAAGCCTATAAGCAAATATGACTTGGTGCACTGGAGAATGTGCTGTACTCACTGTGATGATTAACTGTGTGCCAATCTGACTGAGATATGGGGCGCTTAGATATTTGATTAGACATTATTCTTTGTGTGTCTATGAGGGAGTTTCTAGATGAGATTAACATTTGAATTGGTAGACTAAGCAGATAGCTCTCCCCAATTTGGGTGAGTCTAATCCAACTCATTGAAAGTGTGAATAAAACAAAAAGCAAAGTAGGGAAGAGTTCACTCTCTCTGCCTGACTGTTCTTAAGTTAGAACATTGGTTTATCCTGCCCTTGAACTGGAACTTACACCATTGGCTCTCCTGACTTTCATCAAGTCTTTGAAATTGGGCTGGAAATTGCATCTTCAGTTCTCTTGACTCTCAGATCTTTAGAATTGGACTAGAACTATACCACTGTCTCTCCTGGGACTCTAGCTTGCAGATTGTGGATTTTGGAACTTCCCAACTTCTATAATTATGTGAACCAACTCATATAATAAATTTATCTGTCTATCTATTATCTATCTATCTAATCTATCTATCATCTATCTATCTATCTATCTATCTATCATCTAT
>NW_006299715.1:2374521-2406481 GCF_000327345.1 Myotis davidii
TGTTGGATTTTCAGTCACTTTGTCAAGTTGCTGGTCTTGCATCTAACATTTGGAGTGTCAGTCAGTGGAGAAATGTGGAGGTTTGGCTTTGCTGAGAGACACATCGACTTTGCAGCATATAACTTTATGACCCATATATGAATTTGGGAAATAATCTTTGTGTACCTTTCTTATTTTAAAAACTTTCATCTGTCCTAGTTTTGTCAGATGGCAGTGAAAAGTTAGAGGAGTTTTGCTTCTTGAATTTTCCCATTTGATTACAATAGCATAAAACTTTCTATGCTTTAAGAATTGTTTCCCAAATGAAACATTCTCTTCTCTATTGCCTTTGACATGTGCTGCTATCAGATCCCACTTTTTTATGTGTATAAACTGCTTATTTGATTTGACCTCCTTCTGAATCAAGAAATTGATTCAAATGGGTTTCTCTGCCTTTGGAAATAGTATTAATGAGAGAATTATGCTAACATATGCTGAAACTTAAAATTTCACCTTTTGCAACAGCATGGATGGACCTGGAGAGTATGATGCCAAGTGAAATAAGCCAGTTAGAGAAAGACAAGTACCATATGATTTCACTTGTATGTGGAATCTAATGAACAAAGTAAACTAACAAAAAATAAAAACAGACTCATAGATACAAAGAACAGACTGACAGCTGTCAGATGAGAAGTGGGTTGGGAGGCTGAGTGAAAAAAGTGAAGGGATTAAGCAAAGAAAACACCAACACTCATAGACACAGCAATAGTATGGTGCTTACCAGAGAGAAAAGGGGAGTAGGGGAAGTAGAAGAGGGTAAAAGGGGATAAATGATGATGAAAGAAGACTTGACTTGGGATGGTGAACACATACAGATGATGTATTATAGAAATGTATACCTGAAATCTATATAATTTTATTAACCAATGCCACCCAATAAATTCAATAAAAAAACTGCAAAGGCAGGGTAGAAAATGGTCTTGCATCTACTTCCCTCAATTACATGAGACTTCATTCTAATAAAATGTAGTGTATTTGCAGCTGAGGCTTGGGAAAATCAAGAAACATTAAGAAAAGTTGACATTAAAAGTGCAATATAACAGATGGGTGAAAAAATGAATTTTTATCAAAATGATTCATTAGTGTTGCACAGGCAGGCTGAGGAGAACAATGACCCAGAACAAATTAAAAAGAATGATGCTTGACTTGTTTTTGCTTGTTCTAAAGCATGACCCATATTTATAATATTTAATTAGAAATACATTTGCTTCTGGTTGAGTATATACATTTTCACCTGTTGTTATTTATTTATTTATTTTTTTGTGGAGTTGGGGAGGTGGGCAATAGAGGTGGTTCAGTGCAAAAGACTTGGTTTATCAAATTAGATTTAATAAAAGGAGAGAGAAAACAACCCCAGTGGAGAGAAATTTTGATTAAAGGTGGAGGTCTTTGCAAAGGAGAAAAATTATTCTCCAAGTTAGGGAGAGTGAGCAGCTCTCCATCATCAACTATTAGACTCAAATAACCTTGGTTAACTTAGGCATGGAGATTTCAAAGCAGGTCTAGTGCAGATCTTGTACTTAACCTCATATTCTCTGTATTTCCTAACTATCAGTTTCCTGTCTACTTTTTAATTGATCTCTGGAATTAATAAGTACTTACTTTTTAAAGGGAAGAAAGAAGAAAGGAGAACGAAACCGCAAACAGAATGTCCTTAATTTTTCTTTATAAACCCGGCTGAAAATGCAAGCCAAGGGGGGCACTATGCCAACTCATTTGGGAAAACTTGGAGTTATACTGCTGATAAATTGCTCAGTTGCTTGCCTCACTGACAAGGAATAAGTAGCTTGAGATAATTCATTTACCATGCCTGTTGCTTGTACCTATCTCTTCTTTGCCTCCGGCTGATGTTGATAATATTAGCTTGGGAGGTGAATGGGGAGGGGGAGAGGGAAGCTTCCTCTGATGTCACTTAGACTCATCTAGAATCAGCACAGCTGTAGCCCAGGGATGTGAGGTCAGATTAAAACCCCAGCCTATCAATCTTAATCAAATTCCCCGAAGAACTCATCTGTGAACAAAGCATAGCCAGGGAGTTGCAAGTAGGGAGGGAACCAGACATGACTAAGGACATTTTAATAAAATTTTAAACTTGTAAAGAAACCTTATGGATGACCTATTTCAACCTAGACCAGCATGGACTTAGGCAGGTGAAAGGAGTTGAACTCAATCAGGCCACTACTAAGTGCTGGGGGATGTGCTTAACTTTTATTCTAACTTATTCTATATATCAGCGTTTCAATGGAGCATTTTTACTATATTCCCACCTCCCTCTTATTTAGATGAAAAAGTCTCAGGTGGTTTAATAGTTGCCCAAGTTTCCCAGCTAGTCAGGCATGGAGTCCAGATCAGAATCCATGGAAGTTGGATTGCATTGTCCATGCATGGTCGTCTCCTTTGTGCAGGGCCAGAATATCTTTCCCAGACAACTGTTGATGTGATAGCAAAATAAGACAATATTTCTAAAATTATATTTTCCCACAGAGTTCTACATTGCAAGATATTATTTGAACCATCAATTCTTCATAGAAAGACCATAAACTCTGGCGAACAACTGAACTTCTTCCAACCACTCACCGCGAGTATGCATATGTATGTATCACTTATATTCTCTGAGCCTCAGTTTATTTATCTCTAAAATGGAAACAATACTTTTACATGTGTGGTCTACTTCACAGTGTCAGCAAAGTACATCTCCTGGCACAGGTGGTGGGGATTAGGGCGGGGTGGGATCGATGAGTGGAGCAGAAGGGCATGAATATCAGGGCATAGGAAAAGAGGAATCAGCTGCACCAGATAACAGATGTCCCTGAGTGCTAAGGTGCACAGTGTGACCATGGTGCAAGGGTGATGATGAGAGGAGATACCTTGTTTTCCATAACTTGTAATCCAGGCCAGGTCAGGACAGGTTATAGTGGGCATGAGGTGCCAAGTCCACATGCCTTGCATGAAAATAAGCACCGACTTCTACACTCATCTGGGCTAGAAGTGATATTGAGGTCAGGGCTTAGTCTGAATGCAAGGTAGAGCCTACCTTGGATTGTGGACATATACTTAGTCTTCTCTGGTATAAAGTTGTCCTGATTTAATATTGGTATCAGGACTGAAAGATGAAGGAACACCAAGTAAGAAACCAGAAGGAATCAGAGAGGATGAAAGAGATCTTTTGCATGTACTTGATTTAGGGAATCCTTTCAAAAGTGCTGCTCAGACTTTGAGCATGTTTTCATATGTCTCTTGGCCTTCTGCATGTCCTCTTTTGAAAAGTGTTTATTTAGGTCCTTTGCCCATTTTTTGATTGGATTGTTTATCTTCCTTTTGTTAACTTGTATGAGTTCCCTATGAATTTTGGAGATTAAACCCTTATCGGAGATAATATTGGCAAATATGTTATCATAATTTAAATTAAAAAAGTGCTGTTCAGAGTCTGTTTAGATCAGTGGTTCTCGACCTGTGAGTTGCAACCCTTTTGGCAGTCGAAAGACCCTTTCACTGGGGTCGCCTAAGACCATCCTGCATATCAGAAAATAATTTTATGGTTGGGTCACAACATGAGGAACTGTATTTAAAGGGCCAGAAGGTTGAGAACCACTGGTTTAGATGCAGGTGGTTGGGGCTAGAAATATATATTTCCACAGCAGCCTCCAACCCAGCCTTGTTCATCATAATGAAAATTTTGCTGGTGAAGGAATAATCCTTATTATTATTGAGCAGAGATGCCAGTAATTGAACCCGGAGACCTAAAGAATTATAATCCTCTTATTTGAGAAAGTGGGGTTCTTAATATTTTCAACTAATCCTGATTCTAACACAGAGAATAATAGATTCAGATGTGTGAACGGTTTGCTTAAACTGTTTTTAAGTCAGACCTTCAGGAGAACTTTGGCCATAGGGCCACCTGCGGGTGATTCCCTGTGGCATCTGTGCTGCATGCAGAATCACCTGCACAGAGAGATGCTAAGCAACTTGAAGCAAAAGCCACGCCCCAGGAAGATGCTGCCACAGACTTGGCAGTATTTACCTTTCAGTTAAGAGGAAAGGCAGCTTCTCCAAATGAAATCTTGGGGTTGTGAGAAGCAATTGTTAAAGGGCCCTCTTCTCTCTATCTTCTTCCTCCATTCAACTCTCTCCAGGTTCCTGTTATTGAAGAGTTTTAGCCAAATCTTTCTTGTCACATGGCATTTCAGGCCTTTTGTTCCCCTCTTCATTCTCAGTTCTGTTTGATACAAACTCTCTGCTTCTGAGGACAAGGGACTGGCAGCCTCAGCCCTCTTCTCTCTATCTTCTTCCTCCATTAATTCAACTCTCTCCAGATTCCTGTTATTGAAGAGTTTTAGCCAAATCTTTCTTGTCACATGGCATTTCAGGCCTTTTGTTCCCCTCTTCATTCTCAGTTCTGTTTGATACAAACTCTCTGCTTCTGAGGACAAGGGACTGGCAGCCTCAGAGCTCAGGGAGCACACACCACAGTTAAAAGCAAACATTTCCACTTCAGTCACAGCTGGTGGGTGTTTTAAGAGGGGAAAAATCTATTAAAAATATAAATGTCAATCTCCTTGGGGTTTTGATCTGTACATTTCATGTTCCTGGCAGTGCTTGGATCTTGCTGAGTTGATAAGGGTGTTTGGCTCTTAAATTGTGAAACAGACAGAGAATGTCCTGCTGGGCAGGGAGCAAGCACAGCCAGGCTCTGGGAGGGGCTAAGGCTGGGACACCAAGGTGGAGGCAGGGGGAAGACATGGATGCTCTCAGGGCATGTGGGTCATGGCCAGGAGCCAAAGAGCAGAACAAGAAGTGGGGGTCCTGCCTGCTCCCCACAGTACTCAGTCTCTGACCATAGAAGAGGGAACTTCTTCTCATGCTTCTTCCTTTTCCCCCAACCCTGACCAGAAATCAAACCAGCAAACTTTTGGTGTATGGGACAGTGCTCCAACCAACTGAGCCACCCAGCCAGGGCCCTTTTTACCTTTTTTTATTTTACATAAAAAAAGTTGCACAACTTTATTTGTTTTTCATCTTTTCCCTGTCCTATTTTTTTTGAGAAGATCAGAAAGATGAAAATGGCATAGCTTTCTTTTTTATTTGTTTTTCTGCAGATATAACATTTTGTTGGAAGCTCAAAAAGTATTTATTTATTTGTGAAACTTTCCTGGATAATTCACTGGAATGAAAACCTAACAGATTGCTATAAATTCTCCAAATATGTACATAATATTGGAGAGTTAAAGAATTGCAAAATTTGCCATGGGCACAGCAATAGGATAATGAATAGGGTAGTGAAGACCTGGGGGTAGGATGCAGGTAGGGGCTTGGAGGAGAGGGGGGGAAGGGGAGGAAAATGGGAGATATCTGTAATGCTATCAGCAATAACAAATATATTAAAAAAAGAAAAAAAATAATTGCAAAATTTGTTATTGTAGTATTCTGAATATTGTTTTCCAAATAAAATTATTTAAATGTATAGTAGAGTCATAATGGTAATGATGAAACACACATACCTAATGAATGAACATCATTATATTCTCTTCTCCTTTTGCTCCTCTTCCCTCTACTTCCCTCTCCTCCCCTCCCCCATTTCCTCTTTTTGCAAAATTGCAGTGAGTGGGGAATGAATGAATAATGTTACAAGCCTCCTCCAGGCAAATGTGCTTCATTTACAAAGTTGAGAGAAGAAAGAAACTAGGAAACTATTTATTTGAGTCTATCAAAAAGGATGGCTGTTGCCAAAGGGGCTTCACTTTGCATTTCATAGAATAAGTCAAATAACAAACCTCTGTGAATCCCACAAGGTCATGCAAACATGAAAATTGGAAGCAACAGAGCTTCGATAACTCAGCATCAGAGGTAAGTTACCTGCCTCACAAAAAGCAAAGGGGGTCCAAACTCAAGCAGGACCCACCTGGACGATGGTGTTGGCTCAGAGAATCCTGTTATTTATGATGCAAAATAATTCTTTTAAAAAGATGCCTCACATGGCGTAAAATGGACATTAGCTCTTCTGATTCCAAATCTTCTGAGCCAAACCGACTAGGGCAGGAAACAGGTTGTTTGGGACTCTGATTTCAGTAGGACAGGGTTGAATACTAGTATATGCACTCCAACACCTGAGGTTGGAGTCATCAGCCAGGAGATAGACTTTACTTTAAACGCAAAGCTACTCTAATTCAGACGCATATGTGCCTGACTTATCCATTTTGGTAGACTTGCTCGATTCCCTGCAAATGTTTCCCACTTCAGTTTCCAGAAATGTTGCTGGTGATTTATTTTTTGAAATGCATGACCACTCACTTGTTTTTATGCTGATGAATGATGTATTACAATTCATTATGCATGAGAAATGGTGTTATTTTACTATTATATTATTTTTGTTTTTATTTGCTGTGAGCAGGAACACAGTAGATGAGTTAGGAAACAGATCTTAATGTGGTTGTGTGTCTGGGTTTGAGCAAAGTCAAAGGACCTATTTTTTTCTACCCTAAATGTGATAGCTTGGGTCTCTTCCTAGACCTCCTTACCATTACTGGGACATAGAGGTTGAAAATAGGGATCATGTGTCCTACTTCCAAGATTCACAGTTGACGCCTTCACATTTTAGCTGTGGATTCATGATAACATATTCATATAGGGATCACTTTGTGCCAAGTCTGCTTCCAAGCATTTAACCTGTATTATTTAATGCACTTGTCAACTTAATATGTTCATTTAATGTGTGCTCATTTCATGTGCTGGTCAACTCTATGAGGTAAGTATGAACTATTATCATTCTAATTTTATGGATGAGGAAATTGAGTCACAGAATTTAAGTAATTGTCCTCAAGTCACATAGCAGAAAAAATATTTGAAACCAGGTCTTAAACATTGTTCAGGATGGGAAGCATATTAGATTTATGAATGCTAAGACTCCCCTTTGCTCACCATATTGTTCTTTCTTGACATGAATTTTCCCATCCTCTGGGCATCTCTAAGTACTACCCTTTATTTAGTTTGTGTTTGTGTGCAAAGCATCTCAATCTACATGTGCATTCATACACATACACACTCAATAAACTTGACAATTTCTGTTTTGAGTACACAGAGAGCAAATCCTTTCAAACACTTGCCCACTTGCCAGCTTAACACAACACATTGATAGTTTACAGTTTCTGTGGGTTAGGAGTCTGGGGAAGGCTGAGGGTCCTCTGCCCCAGGGTCTCATCAGCTTGCTATCAAGATGTAGGCCCAGCTTGTGTTTTCATCTGGAGATTTTATTGGGGAAAAATCTGCTTCAAATTCATTTCCTTGAGGCTGCCTAACTGAAGGCCCAATTCTCACTGGCTGTTGGCTGCCAGCCACTCTCAGCTCCTAAAGACTGCCTGGCAGTACCCTGCTGTGGGATCCCCTCCAGAGGAGTTCACAATATGAGTGTTTGCTTCTCCAAGGCCAGCAGGGGTATCTTCTTACCTCCAGTTTCCTAATGCTGTCTTAGGAAACAAAACGTAATTACAAGAATGATATTCTTCATCTTTGCCATGGCCCATTGATGATAAGGAAGCCACGGGTATTGATTAAAAGCTGTAAGCAATGTGCAAGGGCATGACTCATTTAGGGTTATTTTCGGGTATGTTTGCTACACTCATTTTCACTAAGCAGTCTGATTGTTATTTGCTGAATCATTATGGAATCCACTATACTAGTATGAGAGTGAGATCAAAATAATGGCCAATGTCTTCAAGCTTTTATGTTTAAAGCATACTTCTCCCATTATAGGTACCTATTGTCAAATGCTCTCATCCAGGTGTCTTTTTTTTTCCTCTGAAGCAGACACAGCTGGCTCTTATTCTGTGTTATTTGTGCTAAAATTCTAATTATGCCAACTATTAGATGTATGGTCTTAGGCTAGTGTCTTGAACTTGTTAAGCTTCTACTTTCTATAAAATGAGAATCATATTACCTTCTTCATTGAATTCTTGAGTGGATGTGTTCAATGCCCAGTGCATTATAGGTGCTTTATCAGTTTTGATTCTACTTCTCTCCATTTCTCATCTTTGTGCTTAACATTCCTTCTCCGTTGGTTCATTTGTTAATTCACAAACAGAATTTTTCACTTGGTGAGGTTTAAATTTTCCCAGGGACATCATGTTTCTCTAAGTCTATTTGAGACTCCCTAAATCCCATGGGGAACCTGTTTGTTATGAGTGAGTTGTTTGTAGAGATGGTCCCATCCTTTGCAATTTCCCAACTTTAATATCAAAGGATCACCTAAAATTTGGAAGATAACAGGTAAACTAGTTCTAATTGTCTGTGTGTTTATGTGCCTAATGACCTCACAAATGTTTGCTGTGGTACTCCTCACACATTCTTGAAAAGACAGACTTTCACAAGTTTGTCTACGATTCTTCCTCCTGTATTATTTTTTGCATTGGTTCTTTCACATTAAGCACCTTCCCTTACTTAATACTTAGGCTCATAAAAACTACTAAATTATTCTTGGACTAGTACATATTTGGAGTACACAGAGATCAGGGCAAATATCCTGCATTTTCATCTTCTTCTTTAATCAATGATGGAATAAATTATGGATTTAACACAGAAGATCTGAGGTTAGTAAAAACTTCATTATGTGTGAAGCACTTTTTGCTCATCTCTGAATATTTTTTTGTTGGGATAGATGTAAATAAGAGGCTTGTGAAGGTGCTAGAAGCAGGCTTTAGACCATTTGGGAATGGAATCCCAGGTTCCTAGAAGCCAGAATGTGGTCTACAAGGGAGCATCCAGGCAAGGAACCCACATGCCCAGAAGAGGGGCACTCATCTACTTGTGATGTTCATATTCTTCATATTTTCTCCTTCTGGGAGCTTTGTAGTGGGCAAAAGGCAACCTCCCAGCATCAGTCTGCTGAATCACATGCTAGTAATCTCATCCACCTGCCTGATCCAAGGCTTTCAAGTAAAGAGGGAGATGGCTTTCCACTGACCTTACTTTCCTTGGGTTGAGGACTCTGCTTTTTGGAGCTTGATCCTCTGCTGCTGGTGGGAGACATTCATTTCACCTTTTTGATCGGAAAATCATATTTCTTGAGCTTGGCACTTATGGTAGCCTCCTGACTCCTGATTTTATTAATGGTCCATTGTCCTATTCTCTGCCCCTGTGTCAAATAGGTATAATCAGAAGCTGATATAATTTACACAGAGCTTGAAAGAGTATCAGATTATGTTCATTCTCATTGACAGTTGTTTCAGGGATTTATACCTTCAAACTCAAACATATCCTTTCTTTTTTTAAAATTTTTTTTTCTTTATTGATTAAGGTATTACATATGTGTCCTTAACACCCCACTGCCCCCTTAATGCCCCCCACTCATGCCCTCACCACCCTGGTGTCTGTGCCCATTGGTTAGGCTTGTATGCATGCATTCAAGTCCTTTAGTTCCCATTGCTCCCCCCCCCCAACCCCCTACTCATGCCCTAACCACCCTGGTGTCTGTGTCTATTGGTTAGGCTTATATGCATGCATACAAGTCCTTTGGTTGATCTCTCCCCTTTACTCCCACCCTCCTCTACCTTCCCTCTGAGGTTTGATGGTCTGATTAATGCTTCTCTGTCTCTGTATCTGTTTTTTTTTCCCATCAGTTTATGTTGTTCATTATATTCCACAAATGAGTGAGTTCATGTGATATTTATTTTTTTCTGACTGGCTTATTTCACTTAGCATAATGTTCTCCAGTTCCATCCATGCTGTTGCAAATGGTAAGAATTCCTTCTTTTTTACCACAGTCTAGTATTCCATTGTGTAGTTGTACCACAGTTTTGCAATACAGTCATTGGTTGATGGGCACTTAGGCTGTTTCCAAATCTTAGCTATGGTAAATTGCGCTGCTATGAATATAGGGGTTCATATAGCCTTTTTGATTGGTGTTTCTAGTTTCTGGGGATATATTCCTATAAGTGGAGATCACTGGTTAAAATGGGAGTTCCATTTTTAGTGCGGACCCGGCGGTGACCACGACTAGACACACACTCATCAGCTGCCTCTCTTGAGGCATTGGCCTCAGGACAAGGGGAGACAACACGAAAACATCCACAGTGGCTGCACCAGTCTGCATTCCCAGCAGCAGTGCACGAGGGTTCCTTTTTCTCTGCATCCTCTCCAGCACTTGTCATTTGTTGATTTGTTGATGATAGCCATTCTGAAAGGTGTGAGATGGTACCGCATTGTTGTTTTCATTTGCATCTCTCAGATGATTAGTGACTTTGAGCATGTTTTCATATGCGTCTTGGCCTTCCTTGTGTCTTCTTTCCAAAAGTATCTATTTAGGTCCATTGCCCATTTTTTTTTCTGATTTGGTTGTTTATCTTCCTTTTGTTAAGTTGTATGAGTTCCCTATTAATGTTGGAGATTAAACCCTTATTGGTGATAACATTGGCAAATATGTTCTCCCATGCAGTGGGCTTTCTTGTTGTTTTGTTGATAGTTTCTTTTGTTGTGCAAAAGCTTTTTATTTTTGTGTAGTCCCATTTGTTTATTTTCTCTTTAGTTTCCATTGCCTTAGGAGCTGTATCAGTGAAGAAATTGCTTTGACATATGTCTGAGATTTTGCTGCCTGTGGATTCCTCTAGTATTTTTATGACTTCCCGTCTTATGTCCATATCCTTTCTTTTAAAAAATTTTATTTATTGATTTTAGAGAGAGAGGAAGGGAGAGATAGAATACCAATGTGAGAGAGAAGCATTCATTGGCTGCCTCCTGCATGCCCCCTATAGGAGATCAAGCTCAGAACCCAGGCATGTCCCCTGACCAGGAATCAAACCAAGGTAATTAGAATGATGCCCAACCAACTGAGCCACATTGACCAGGGCAACAAATCCTTTTTTAAAAAATATATAGTATTATTTGAGTTGTACTTTTTCTATTTAATACAAAAAATTGTATTTATTTTGTTCTATATATCCTCCACTGTTTCCCTGAGCACTACTTTGAATTGGAAAAGCATCCAATTCTCTAGAGAGCTTATCTCAGAGAATTGGAATTTTTTCTCTCCCAAGAATAACCCTTTTTCACAGCACATTCATCAAATTGTGTCCTCCCTAAAGGTTAAAATTGACTACACAATTCATTTCTGAGAAGTTCATTCTAAGTTCTCTTTGAGTGGCCAAATCTCCCATAATGAACTTGAAAAAATATACACACCACAAACACTCATACCTACTCCCAATCCAGCTGGTGATTTCTTATTTATGGTCCCCTACTCCCTCTTAGCTCTGAACTCTAAACACACCCTTCTCTCTTCTCTTGAAGATCCTCTTTCTACCCCATCCTACCTTCTTCACTTGATTAACCCCCTGCATTGTTGGTCCCAGTTTAGATTCTACTTCATCTGCAGTTTCCCTACCAACCCTAGGAGTGAATCCAACACCGCCCCCTACCACCCATGTATTCCAGGGTTTGCTGTACTTAGTACAATAGGAGAACCTACAGTCTTGCTGTATGGATTTCTGGCCTGTTGCCTTGTTTGTCTAATAGACTGTGAATTCCCTCAGGGTAGAAACTATGAATTATTCAGTGTCCCATCTATGCTCTCAATAGAGTTGTATCAGATGAGTCAATGTGTCCCAATTATATAGAAAAAAACCACAGAATTAGAAAATTATGTGAGCTTTCCATCATCACATGGTTGTAAGAAGTCAAGGACAGAATATAAATTTATATTTAATTGCTGTAGAGCTAGATTTCCTACTGCAACATGCTATCCATGTTTTGTTTATATATTTGCTATGGTTTGAATGTATCCGTTCCCCTCAAATTCATATGTTGAAGTCTATTCCCTAATGTGATGGCATTAGAAGATGGGGTCTTTGGGAGATGGTTAGGTCATGAAGGAAGAACCCTTATGAATGAATGCATTAGGCCCTTATAAAAGAGACCCTAGTGAACTCATTATCACCATCTCCATACCATTGTAACTTCGCAGTGAGAAGATGGCCATCTATGAACCAGAAAGTAGCCAACTATGAACTGAATATGCTGATGCATTGATCTTGAGCTTTCAGCCTCCACAAATGTGGGGAATAAATTTTTGCTGTTTGTAAGCCACCCAGTCTATGGTATTCTGTTATAGCAACCTGAATAGACTAAGATATTATTGTTGCATAATAAATAATCACAAAATGTAGTGGCTAAAAACAGCCATTTATTTGACTTACAATTTTGTGGGTCAAGTGGGTAGGAAAGACTGGGCTAGGCAGCTCATCTCTGCCCCACATGGCACCAGCTGGGAGAGTTAAGACTGGAGGATTCACTTCCAGTATAATGTCTTACCCTCATGCCCATGTCTTGGTGCTCCTTGATGCCCCCCTCTCTCTCTTTCTCTCTCTCTCTCTCTATGTGTCACTTCATCATACAGGTCTTCTCCGCATGACTTAAACTTATCTAGCTCCCTTCTTCCATTGCAATGACTCTCAATAGGTAGCACTGGCCAATTAAAAAATGTGCTCAGACCTTGCACGGTATCATGTCTGCTGTACTCTACTGGTTGGAGCTTACAAAGTCTTCAGGAACTTTATTTTTTGTTTCTGGTGAGGTTTTAGGGGATATTCAGACAAGCTACATGACCACCTGTTGGACTGGATTAAGGCCCATCTATATGATCTCATTTTAAACTAATTACCTCTCTAAAGGCCTTCCAAATGTAGTCCCATTCTGAGGAGTTAAGGGGTTAGACAGTTTCAACATATAAATTTTGAAGGGGGGTTAAAATTTACCCCATGACTTCATGGTCACATAATCAGAGCTGAATCTGGAAGTTTGAGCTTTTCTCCACAGAGCATGTAGCCTATAAGCTTTTAGCTGAAAATTGCTTCCATTCTGCTTCCCAGATGACTATTGTTCCTAAAAAGGACACTTCTATCTAATTGCATTTCTTGCTGTGTATTCTGCACATCTCCTTCCTTGGGGATGCCTCCAAAGTCAATAAAAAGACAGAGGAAATGTAGACAGAGCCCTGTGGAAGCAGATGACCTGGTGCACAAACTTGTTAGCCATTGGCACATGTGAGGGATATTATCTTTAAATCAGTTGGGGAAAATTAATATTGCTTCCTTGTTATGCTCACTGGTATTGTCTGCTCTGAGAATCAACAGGGCCAGATCCACTGTCGGTAATATTTTTTAATTAAAAGGAAAATAATTTCTTGCGATTATTCTGCTTCTTTGGGGACTTGATGCAGAATCTCATAAATCTAAGCCAAAGGTATTTTCTGGTTCACCAAAAGACATTCTCCCACTCAGCCAGCTCAGAAGGAGAGTAGGAGAGGCTGCCAGAATCAGACAAACCAAATTATGGTGGAATGAATTCAAGAGGTGAGAGGCCAGACTCTAAAGAGAAGACACTGGCACCTTAGCTGGGGCAGATTTCTTGGCATAAGTTTCTCTAAGAGTTCAAGAGAGCAGGTATTGGTAGCAGAAGGTCTTGGGTAAAAGTCCAGGATCTACCACTTATTTCAGATCTTAGAAGAATGTCTGAGACTCAGGTTTTTTTTTTTTAATCTGTAAAATGGGACTAGATAAACATCTATCTGAAAGTAAGCATTTAGGCAAAAAGAGCTCTGAGCTCAGGAGCAAAATTGCCTGGAGTAGCATTAGTTCATCCTCAGCTCAGGGAGAATTAAAGGAGCTATTTCCTGCTCCATGATTTAGGAAGAAGAAACGGAGGACAGCAGCAGACATACCACTCTGCAATGATTGAGGGAAGATGAGAAGCCTGGTTTTCTAATGCAGTTCTGAGACTATTGGTGTGAGTTGACCAAAGACTCTGAAGAACTGTTCTCAAGGAATGATGTTGCTAAGAAACTACATGAACTGGCTGGTTCCTAGGGGAGCTGATATTTTTTCCCTAAAAGGTGAGCATAACCACAGAACAGGAACACTTTAAAGACCCTCTAATGCAGAATCTTCTGGGAGATTAGTCCAGAAGAAACTTCTGCAGAGAGGCCTCTGCACAGCAGGCAGGGGAGTAGCAGCTGGGAAGTATGGCTGCTTCTCAGAAAAGCAAAAAACTGCCTTGAGGTGGTACAGATGCCCATGCCCAGGACTGAGGGATGGAGTCCAATACTGACTGAACCAATGTGTTGTCTTGTTGAAGAGTGTGGGAAGTTAGAGTTCTAGGCTCAAAGCTAGCCTGTGACAAACAGTGCATTTCTAAGTTCAACTGCTTCTTTTGTTATACTCAGCTCTTTTGTGGGCTCAGTAGTGTCCCCTCTTAAAATTCATATGTTAAAACCTCACTGCCAATATTTCAAAATGGGACTCTGTATGGCAATAGGGTCTTTTCAATGATCACTGAAAGGTGGGTTTCTCAGGGGAGGCATCCTTTAATAGGTTTGAGTTATAACTTGATCCCTCTAGATCAGCGGTTCTCAATCTGTGGGTCACGACCCCTTTGGGGGTCAAATGACCCTTTCACAGGGGTCAACTAAGACCATCAGAAAACATATATAGTTACATATTGTTTTTGTGATTAATCACTATGCTTTAATTATGTTCAATTCTAACAATGAAAATACATCCTGCATACCAGATATTTACATTACAATTCATAACAGTAGCAAAATTACAGTTATGAAGTAGCAAGGAAAATAATTTTATGGCTGGGGGCCACCACAACATGAGGAACTGTATTAAAGGGTCGCAGCATTAGGAAGGGTGAGAACCACTGCTCTAGAGCCTTCTTCTATCTCCCAGGACAGCTGTCCACTTGTCTATTGGAAGGTAGATCCTTCTGGAAGAGCTGGAAACACTCTCCCAAATCTTCTCCTTTCCTTTCAACAAACTCTTCCTCAACTTGATTTCTCACTTCTAATATCACCACTTTTGTGTAGCCTTCTTTACATGAATTCGGGTCTCATTGACCCACATGCCTTTCTTCCATAATTCAGTTTACAGTTTATATAATTATTCATTTTCAGGTGAAAATTTCATCAGTATCTATTTCCCCCACTAATGTAGCCCTCATTATGTTCCCAGGACTGTTTCAAGCACTTTGCATATATAAACTCATTGAATTCCCTCAATAATCCCATGAGGTAGGTACATACTATTATTATTTCTGTTTTCCCAATGAGAACCTGAGACCCAAGGAGGTTAAATAACCTGCCCAACGTCACTGGGAAGTAAGTGATAGAGTCTGGATTTGAGCCTTAAATAGTCCAGCTCTAAAGCCAGCACATAGAATGCTGCAATGCAGAGTCTGGATTTGAGCCTTAAATAGTCGGGCTCTAAAGCCAGCACATAGAATGCTGCAATGCACATGTGGTCCTTCCACATAAGGGTGCTGAGCGGGAGGTGAATGATACAGCACTCTAAGTCAATGCCATTCTAGAGAATTAAAGTAAGTATTATGCAGGCAGCAAAGAATGTACAAAGTTATAGATGTCTGTGGACTGGATCAAAGGAAACCACACACACAACCTTCATCTTTTTAATGTAACTCAGGCCTTAGAATAAGAAACAAGAGAGCAGACACCTTTTCTTTTCCTTTGTCATTTGCTGCAGCAAAGCACTGGTCCTCCTGCCACCCCCACCCCGTGTCATCCCTGAGCTAAGATCATGCCTCCCCAGTTGTTCTTTCTGTTTTTCTGATCTATGCATTTACAATCAGCTGCTCAAAGCAATGCCTTTTTGTCCCCAACTCCCTTCTTCCTCCCCCAGACTCCATCGAGCAGCATCAGGAAGCATAAAAGCAGCAAAGCCATTACGCAAACTGAACTTGAACTCTAAACCTCAGGAGATTCACCCATCACTGAGCTGCAAGGCTCCCTGGGCCTCCAGCTGTAGCAGTTCTGTGAAGTCAGCACAATGTGCCCATGGGGGCACCATATTTTATTTTTCAATCAAGCATAGTCCTGTCAAGTATTGCTTAAGTGGCTTGATATCAGCACTTTTTTTTCCCCAAATAACTTACGAGCTTGATGTGCATGAAGCTTCCCCGTGTGAAAATGTGTCAGTTATCCAGCTTTCCCAAAGTCCTGGTTTTCTTATTCTGAGTGACTTCAGGAGTTTCCTCCAAGAGTGATCCCCTGGGTCCTGTTTAGCCAGCTGTCAGCCTGTGCATTTTAGCTGTAAATGCACTCTTGTGACTCAAGTCTGAAGCAGCCAGAATCAACCCCCAGGACCAGATTGAGGGCAAGAGTGGTCTCAGGTGTTCGGAGCCCCTCACGTGCAGGTTGGTGATAAATTCTGTGCCATTTTCAGTGTGTGCAGTGCTGGCTGCTTGAGGTCAGGTAATATTTCTCTTCAGGCTGGCTTTTCAAAAGGGTGCTGCTTCTTGTAGAAAGCTCCTTATTTTTACCATGAGCCCTTCACCTGTAAAAGAATCTGAGGTTGACAGTGAGAATTTCTTATCTTCTAGGACCCTGATTTTTGTACGGAGACAGCAGTGACCTGAACATGCACATAAATTGATTCCCATAGTCATCCATCACAGCTGGAGACAATCTGTACTTGAAGGTGCTCCTCACACACCCCATGGACTTAATTCTTGGTAGGGTAAGTGTGATGTGTGACATCCACAAGATCACAGCCTGTGAGAGAAAGTAACTTCACATGGCCATTGGTTTCATCCATTACTTGTTCAGTGGCATATGAATGGGGACCTGGAGATTTATTATTTATTAATTCTACAACAGCAATGGCACAGTCCCAGCAAACCCTCATTATTTTTATTTGAAGTCGGAGGCACTGAGAGTTTCAGTTTTAACCAGCTCTTGGCTTTTTTGCTCAGATCTGAGCCTCAAGATTTTAGAGGAGGCCAGATAAAAGCACTTGGTAAACTAATATTCCACATGCATAGTTGCTATTGTGAGTGGATCGTACACTGAAAAGCACTTTACACATTTGATTCATTATTATTTAAATTATATCTAAGTTATTATTACTTAGATGATTATTATGTATATTATTTAGATAGGTATCCTAATCACATAAATAATACCATCATATAGAATAAATAAGACAATAGGCTATTTAAGTGTAATCATAATTATATTTTCTGTCTTCCCAAAAGGTGCACTAAAATGAGGTTTCTAGTCATCATTTACAATATTTATTGAGTACTTTCAGTATATGTCACTGTTGTAGCTTTAGCCTTGCTCATATCTTTCATCATGAGATGAAGTTCCAGGAGGGCAGGGATGACATCTGATTTGTTCACTGGTCTAGCAGAGAATAAGTGTTTGCTCTGTATCTTTCGAATGAGTGTGTCAGATGAAACATGATTGTGTACAACTGTCATTGTATCTGCTTCTCTAGAGGTTTGTAGAGGAAGACTGTCAACCATGTGGTCCAAAGTGTGTCAGCTTTAGTCCCCCTCAAAATGTCCTCAGATCTTCACAGTCAATAAATGACTCTTTTCTAATATAATTGAACAGCTAAATGTTCAAAGCTCACCTTGCCTAGCACAACATTTCACCCAATTTTGGGAGTAGTGTTTTAAAATATAGGGTTTATTATTCTTCAGATATAATGAGGCCAAAGACCAAGAGATGACTGCCATTGAAAAGAAAGTTTGTTACTCATGGTTCCCAAGAGGAGGGGGGACATTTTGCCATCGGAACCACACAGGGGAGCATCAGGATCAGTCAGGAAGAAGACATACTGAGGGACAAATGGGCAAGAGCCTGTGTTGTGGTTTCTGTGGAACACACACAAGACAGAGAAAGCCTGTTTTAAACCAGTTAGCTTGAATAAGTTCAGGGGAATGAGGATTGTTCTTGGTTGCTTGATATTTGGCCCTGGAGTGATTAGGTCAGGAAGATAGTGGCCTAGTGGGTGAGATTCTGATAGATAGAGGAGGTGGTTGGGAATATGAACTCTAAATCAGTTGGTTTGCATATGAAAGCCACGCTCCCACTAAAACCCTATACAATCTCTAAGAATTGGCTAGCCCTGGGTGGGTCATCAAGGCCTCCAAGATGTAAGATTATAAAAAGTATACAGAAAATAAAAAGACATGATTAATACAGGGACGCACTTATTCATATTTTTCACTGGTTTCTAAAAGTGAAATGGCTTGATGAGGCTCAGACAGTGCGAAAGAACAATAGTAAGATTCAGACTAGTGGAGCCTTTCCAGTGCACTGGGGCTGCCTTTATCTGCAACAGTTGTCCCCTTTGCTTTGTATTAAGAACACTTTTTGCTCAAGAACCATTCAATGGAAGACTTTCTTTGCAAGACAGAAAACCCAAACTTGAATTAACTGAAACAAATAGCCATTTATTGACCTCTGTATTAGGAAGGGTAGGGTTGGGGAAGGACAGGGTTAGAAGGCTGTAATAGGAGCTCTCTCTCTCCTACTTATCTTTGCTTTATCTTCATCTGGCTTCAATCTTGCCTCTTTCAAACTATCTTTTTCCATAAAGATGGACTCACAGCTTCTAGAAGTTTCTAGAAGTTTCCCACATTCACCACCTGAGAGCAAAGAAATCTTTCTGTACCATAGGAGGACTGTGATTGGCCTACTAGTAATATGGGGCTATTCCATGTACTAATCCTGGAAAATAAAGTACTATCATTACCCCATCTTAACTCATGTGACCATTTGGGGGCAGAAGAGAAGGGAGATCTGTCACCAGAATAAGTAAGTAAGGGGGTAGTGCTCAGACTAAAATATTAGTTGTTCTCAAAGGGATATTTGGTAAAATTCAATGTGATTCTCATCTACTCACTATCATAACAATCTTGGATGATTTATTACTTTATCTAGTATATATTTATCAGAGGAAATCCCAGGGACATTTTAGCAGTCATAAAATAAATAGGAAGAAAAATTAATCTATTTTATTACACAATGGAAAAGTAAAGGTAAAAAATTCAGCACAGTTGTGAGTGGAAGCTGAATTCTGTTTCAAAGAAACATGAAAGGCAAAGGGGGGTGTAAGAGGTCTGCAGCTCAAGGAAGCATGTGCCTCTGGGCAATGCAGCCCTGAAAGTCTGGATTTTGGGACACCAAACTGAGCCTCACAGAGTCATAAAGTCCTTTAACAAGGAGAATCAGACTTTTGGGATTATCTCTAGATGCTGGTCATTGCTGGATAAGAGATAATCAGTTCCCTCTGCCAACTGTATACTCCTTAACCTTTCTGTTTCCTGGGAGTTAAACTTTCTGCCTTTGTGGGCAATCAGGGTAAATGCAATCTTTGCCTGATTTGGCATCAAAGAGTCACCCACTTGACTGGGCAAAAATCACATGGAATGTTTTGTCCGTATGTCTCTGTCAAAAATAAGTAATTGCCTCCCAAATCCACCTGTAATTTGCCTTAGTAGCTTACATCACATCCAATTTATTCATTTTTCAGAAGAGAAGAGAAATCTAAAGTGTGAGGTAGAGGAGTTGGAAGAGTGAAACAACCTACCTGTGATTAAGGACTCATAGAACAAGTGTGAAACAAATCTAAGAGTAAACATAACTTCTGAGTGACATTACCATCTTTATCACCATACACTTAGGAAGGTTTATCTTTTCTGAAATATAGGATTCCACTCTTATATGCAGGGGATACATCCCCAGTGGATGCCTGAAACTGCAGATAGTACCTAACCCTACATACACTATGCTTTTCACCTATACATACATACCTATGACAAAGTTTACTTTATAAATTAGGCACAGAAGGAAAATGAACCACAACAATAATAAATAAGACTAACTACAGAGAATACTGTAATAAGAGTTATGTGAATGTGTTCTCTCTCTCTCTCTCTCTCTCTCTCTCTCTCTCTCTCTCTTTCTAAAAATATCTTATTTACACATCACACCTTGTGATGTGAGATGATAAAATGCCTGCCTGATGAGATGAAGTGAGGTGATGTGACATAAGCATTGTGTCATAGCATTAGGCTACTATTGACTTCTGAAGATAAGGCAAAAGGAGCATAATCTGCTTACTATGATCCTGGAGATTGCCCCATGGTCCTGTTGATGATTTGATGTCAAGAGCAGATAATGTCAATAGAATAATGGCCAACTCATGGTACAGGGATGAGGCCTTCTGCCTTCCTATTCCTCCAGGCAGCCTTCCATGATAAGCATACCTATCCTCAGGATTCATAAGACCTTGTGATGGTTCTCACTTCTTACATCTTGTCCAATAGGTTAGTATGGAAGACTAGGGAGGGATGTGTTCCTGAAGACCTCACATACTTCCAGTCCACTTCATTCAAGACTATTCTTGACTAAAGTTGGCAGACATTAAGACCTCAGTAAATATTCACCATTGAATATTGTTACCATCAATTGACCTTTGGCTATCAGGCAATAAAACATAACTATTTTCTGAAGACACACTTGTGATATAATGAATACATGGGGTTTGGATCAGTCAAAATGCATTTCAAGTCTTGGCTCAAACATGTAATGGTTCAATGGCCCAAAGAGAAAAGATTAACTTTCTGAAGTCTCTCTTTTTCATCTGTGCCAAAGAGTACCTGACCACTGGGGCTAACACCCTTTTTCTAGACTCCACTGTTGAACACCTATGGTTGCTTTAAACTTTAGTTTTTGTCCTGTTGAATAGTATCTGTTTATTTAAATTCCATTTCTACCAAGGGATCCTTGGTACACATTTATTTTCCCCACTGTGCAATAGAGCTGATATTTCTGCCTCAAGCTCTCATATAGACTCTTTATGTCAGCAGGGTGTAACAACTGATATTTGACCATGCCTTAGAATCAACAGTGAAGTCCTTTTACTTTGTATTTCTAATGGTGACAGGTACTTAATAAATACAAAGGAGTGTTACATTCTATTACAGAGATGAATACTGGTTGGTGGTACAAATGAATATCTTCTATATTGCATTTCTCCAATTTGAGAATAGCAATGCAATGCATTATAAAAAGATCAATCATGTTGTCATTATGGTCTTCTTTGGCTCCAACCAGTTTATTGGATTCCTTTAGTTTCAAGTAACAATAAAATAAATTGCCTCTTATATTGAAAGGGAAAATATCATGTTTGAGATAGGATTGCGATTTTATGGCTGAGATAAAATGAAGCCATTGAAAATACAGGTTTCTTATCAATGGACCAGTGAATTATATGTGAATAATTTCTATTCCTCCACCAGACACTGAAGCCTGATACAGTGTCATTTTGGGTTTGATATTTTAGGATGGAGGCTCAGCATTTTCATTCAAATAGTTCTTGCATTTTTGAGTTAAAGAGAATAAAACAGATCATCTGTTTTAATGTCTTTGACTTATAGATAGAGATCCAAGTTTACCCCATAAAACAACTTCTGCATACAAGTCATCAAGCCAGAGAGTTTCTCCTCTAACTTGACCTAACAGGTACCATTAAGGACTGACAAAGTTCTAAAGTTAGTCGGCAATTTGGTGATATCTGGTTATACTTCATATACAGCTAATGAAGCAGAGTGGTCAATGACTCTTCAAGGTCACATGGAAATTTACCTGTAGATTTAGGGGCAAGAGTCCATTAGTCAAGAACTTTTCTAGATTATCTCATTTCCTCCCACAATGTGCTAAGCCCTGTGCTGTGAAATATGATCAAATGCAGCAGAGAAATGAAGTACTGTCCTCCTGGAAATTATGATCTTAGAAGACAAGATGTCTTAGGAGACAAGATTGTCTCCAAGAACAAAAAAAATCTAAGCGAGACTAATATCCTGTGTTCCCTCCCTTGTTACCCATGGAGACATCCATCTTCCATGCCCTCAGAGATACCTCATCTCAGCTCAAGCCTTTATCACCCAGAATTGTAGTTATTCAGCTAGCTTTTCTGTTTGTCATTTGTTTTTATATATTTTCCATTTGGCAAGTCAGTGCCTCAGGCTTTTCAATCCATAAGCTTCAGGATCTAAAGCTACTAAAAATACAGAAATGTCAAAAATTCAGAATGCTTTGAGAAGAAAGAAATGAAGAAGCAGCACACACAACTCAATACATTTTAACAGGCCCTTCTTATCCTGGCCTTTCCCTGCCCTTTCCTTTTCTTAAATTTGTGATGACATTTTAATTAAAATGTTGATACAAATGTTTTTTATTTTCCAGACCTTTAACCTCTTTTTAGGACTTTTCTGTCCACTGTATTCAAACCAAGGGAAAAAAGGATACCCAGACCTCTGGTTTTAAAGTCTCCACTTTATGTCCTGTGGTCCAGGCCTAAGTCCAGGGAGGGGGTAGCAGGGAGTGAACACTGATTAATCCTATCACCTTTTGGGAAAGTATATTTGCCAAGGATGTTTTTGTTTTGTTAGTATCAGCACTTTGGCAAATGTGACAAGCTTCTGGCTGCTTCTATGAAAGAGAAAACTAGAGAGGGAAAAAAGAAAAAAAGAGGTGAGAATCAGGAAGCTGATGGCATAAAGGGATAGAAGAATATGATACCAATAATAGATAAGATTTGTTGAACACTTAGTGTGTGCCTTGGTGTGTGCTTTACAACATCTTAGCTAATCCTTGTGAAAACACTATGAGACTATAATAATCACTATAAAGATAATGATTATTATCATTATCTTTACAGAAAGAGGTTTAGCCTGAGCGAGGTTAAGTGACTTTGAGTAACATGACAAAGCAGTAAAAGGAAAAGGTGGGATTTGAACTTGGGCCATCCAGGGCCAGAGCTTTGGTGCCTATGTATAACACTATATTGAGGGCAAGGACAGAAGAAGCATGTCCGTTGGAATGCCAGAATTTTCAGATAATTAAGACATCCATGATGTTAGTACCTGTGAGGGGTTGAGGTAGCCATGTAGAAGATGATCCAGAAGCCCCAGTTATTCACTCAGTCTTTCATTTGACAGGCAAGTGAGATATAGCTCCCACCTGTATTTGACTTTTCTTGATCTTTGGCTTTTTGTTAGCTATGGCAGGCAGAATTCTAAGATGACCCCAATGACCTTCTCCCTTGTTTAGTGTCCTCTCCTTTGGATATGGGAAGAGTCTGCAAATACAATGAACATGAGGTTAGAAAGTTGAAGGCTGACTCCTCTTAAGTTTCTTGGCTGTGAAAAAGAGGAAGAAAAAGAGTGATGGCTAGGAGAAGGGGCACCATGCAAAGGATGTATCTAGAGGTACAGAAGACAGAAGAAACTTGACAAAACAAAATCCCTGATGAAACTGGGATACTGCAAACATGGGATGAGAGTAAAAAATAGATCGCTCATGAACCGAAGCCTGACAACTTTGCCTGCCTTCTCACTACAAAGTATGATTTAAATTGGGTAGACTCTCATCTGACCAAAAAGGGGACTTTGGAAGCCACTTAGCCTTGTGATAAACTCTACCAGCTAAGTACTGATGTATCTATTTCTGTCTTTTTGCTCATTAGCCTCCAATATAACCTCTTAACTCAAGGATAATTGCGTGGGAGACATTCTGCTTCCTCAGTACTGTTCTCTTTCTATTGGGCATGGCTAGGCTTGCTCTCCCTTTGCCCCTTACAGTTAGGCATATCTGTGTGACTTGCTCAGGACAGTTTAATGTCAGTGTATCACTTCTGGGGGAGCACTTTAGAACCAGTTCTCACAAATGCTACTGTCACCACCCCCCCTCTGAAACTGGCCTGCAATGGTTTAGAGAGGCCTTCTCTGATGGGCTAGTCCAGTGGTTGGCAAACTGCGGCCCCTTGAGTGTGCCTCTTCCACAAAATACCACATGTGGGCGTGCACATACAGTGCGATTGAAACTTCGTGGCCACACTCAAGGGGCCAAAGAGCCCCATGTGGCTTGCAAGCTGCAGTTTGCCGACCACTGGGCTAGTCTTTGGGTGGGAACAATGCAGAACAGTCTTCAGCTAATCTATGGAAGACATTTACTGTGAAGAAAATATAGTTTTGTTGTGTTAACCTGTTGTGATTTGGGGATTGTTTGTTACTGCAGCACAATCTTGACCATCTTGACAAATATTATACACACGTGAATAGTATTGGGCTTCCCATTAGTGAAACATCCCCAGACTGGTTTAAGGACACCATGCTAAGGGCAAAGGGCCTTTGAAAGAACAGTAACAAAAACAGAAACAAGACAAGAGAAGCAGCAGCAGCCCCAGTAGCAGCAAAAACAACTGTAGCTCCACCCCTCCTTCTGTGTATCCATGGCAATTATAGTCACTGGGAGGGTTGCACTGGCTTTTCCAAGAACTCACTGTTCTCTAAACATAGGGAAGGTCTCTCCGCATTCCCATATCATTTCTCTACAGTGTGTCCTCAGGGTGGAAGAACACTCTATTGGCTGAGTTTATGATGCTCTGCCTCGCTTCCTCTGCCCTGAAGTGAAGTTGAATTATAAAATAGGGCCGGCCTTATCTTGAGCAGCCATGCAACAATGGTATGTGGAGCTGAGTGTTGAAATATGTCTTGGGGCTTTGGGAAATGTTTTCAATTCAACATTCTGTGATCATTGTGCAAAGATTCCTGATAGTCCTTTAGGAGTCACTCAATACAAACAGGAAAGAAACAACCTTGTATTTAGATGCCTCAGACTAGCTAGTAAACAAGCAAATGTTGAGAAAAGAATTTGTGGACTCAATAATTATAATTATATATCACGTATAATATTAATAATTAATGTAGTCATATATGTTCACATGTATTAGGGCTTAGAGTCATTTAGTAGATCACTATTTGGGTGTCTGAAGCTGTGGATTTAGCTCCAGCTCATCAGAAACCAGCCAGAAAATCTTGGGGAAGTAGCTTAGCTTTCTTTACATGTTTCTGACTCAGAGAAGTCTGCATTCTAGAGAGCTAACATCTGAAAATTTACTCTTACAATGGAATGTCCCTCTGCCCACCTCCAGTCCATTAAAGTGCATCTTCTGAAGAGTGTTTCATAGACATTTCTACCAAATCCTGCTAAGGGCAAAGGCAAGGGAGAGACTACTTCAGTGGGTGTCTCTGGCCACAGCCCAAAGTAATCCTTTGTGTATTAGTTACCCACTGCTGTATAACAAATTGAACTAATAACAAACATTTATTATATTATTGTTTCTGTGGGGCTGAAATCCAGATAGAGTTTAGCTGGGTTCATCTGGGCTCTCACAATCAGTGGGTCAGTCAGAGTTTCAAACATCTCAAGACTCAAATGTGGAAGATACACTTTCAAACTTACTCATGCAGTTATCAGCAGGTTCCGTTCCTTGTGGGTGGTATGACTGAGGACTTTAGTCCTTGCTGGCCCTTTTTTGCCATGTGAACATCTCAGTGAGACAGCTGACAACATGGTGACTATCTTCATCGGAGTGATTAAGTGAGGAGAGACATAGAGACTGGGAGACAGGGGAAGAAAGTCACAGTTTTTTTAATAATCTAATCTCAGAAATCTCACCTCATCACTATTGCTGTATTCTATTCATTTTTAAAAAATTATCTCTATTGTTGAAAGTATTTCAGATGTCCCACTCCCCCCCCCCATTAAACCCCCTTCTCCTCACTCCTGTCCCTTCCCTAGGCCTTCACTCCACTATTGTTTGTGTCCATGGGTTGTGCATATATGAGTATAAATTCATTGGTTGATCTTATCCCCACTCCACTCCCCTTCTTCCCTCTGAGGATCCCCAGTCTGTTGCAGGCTTTCATGTCTCTGAGTATATTTTGTTTGTCAGTTTATTTTGTTCATTAGATTCCACATATACCTCATATCCGCTGTATTCTATTCTTTAGAGAGAAGTCCATAATTCTAGCATATATTCAAGGGAGGAGATTACATAAGAAGGTAAATACTAGGAGGTCCTAAAAGCCACCTTTGCACTCTGTCTATCACAACTGGCAAGCCAAATATGTTTTTGAAGCTTTGTGTTTTATCTTTAAAATGTGTGCAAATTTGCACTTATGTGTATGTTTAATAGGAGGGTTATGTTTTGAATTACTTATGGATCAGAAAAAAAATTGCTTTTCTAGAAACATGTTTCTTGTTTATCCCACAACTATTAGTGTGCCAGCTTTCAGACATAGACTCTGATTGGAGGAGCAAGGTCTTACATCATCTCCTTGTGTCCTCAATTCTAGTTTCAAGATTTATATAGAGAAGGAAAGTAAGGCCAGAAAGGGGCAGTGACCTGTTCAAGGTCACCACTCCTCAAGGAAATGACAGAATTGGGGCTAGATCCTGGGGTGCTGGGGTTTGGTTCCAGAGTAGTTTCTTCAAGACTTGGCTTTACTTGGGTCTCTACCATATGTTCCAGCATTTAGCTCCTGCTGCCCTCAGCATGCTCATCAGTGTCTGAAACATGGCTCATTTTCCCTGGGATGCTGAGAGGTCTGAAAGTCAAGGAACAATTCCCATTAGTTTGGGCACATTACTAGTCACATAAGATGAGCACAAGAATCCATTGCATGTATTCTTTTTTCTTAACGTGGGGAATCTTGATCATGAGGTTTCTGTCATACATTAGCAAACATTCTTTTTTATTATAGTCTCTTAAAGTGATCTCACACTCTCCTCCCATAGCCTCACCCAGGACCTCAGCTTTGCTGTCCTGATTTATGATAACAATCTCCAGACACCTCCCTTGACTCCAAGTTCTTTTCCATTTAAGTACCTTCTCTTCCCTGTAGCCTGAGTAGGTATTTTGTTTGTTTATTTGTTTGTCTTTTGGAGATCTCATTCCCATTTTCTTCAAATGGGGCCAATTCCTTGGTTAGACCCAGTAGGATCTTCATGACAGGGTCCCTCGCTTAGTTTTCAGTTTCATCTCATTCCTTCATTTGGCATGAATATTACTCATCAGCTGAGCTGCACACCTTGAACATTCCCAAGAAAGTACAGCAGTTTTCATGCCTATATCCATGCTGTACCCTCAGCTCTGAGTCACCTTTCCTTCTGTCTCTTCTCTCTCTTACTCATCCATCAAGATTTATCTCCCGCATCATGTTCTTGGAAGCCTTTTCTGTGGCCCTTCTCTCTGAGACTGAATTTGTTAGCAATTCTCCATACTCCCCCTAACCTATTCTCATTACTCCTCATAGCTTCAGTCTCACACCAGAACATGCACCAACAACCACAAGAGTCTCATCAAAAACACACACAAAAATGATCCTTTTGGATATCATTTATTGAGTTACCATGACACCTCCAACCAAGACTGTTGCGTATAATATCATTATCCTGTTTTTCGCAGAAAACCTTAAAGAGTTGGGATGTATGAGCATTATGAGTATTTAGAGCTGGTTAGAAACACCAGATCTCACAGCCGGTCCAAGGGTGGGCTGGAGTGCAGTCTAGGTCTGTCTCCTGTCCTCTTACTTAATAAAGGAGTCTGAGCTTTAGAAGGTTGAGGCAGATAATCAGATAAAATCAAATCAGCATGACCTTTAGGATGTTGTCTCCACAATACTCTCATGAAGACTCTTGTGGCTAATCCAATTTGTGTTACATTTGCAAAAACCCAGAAAATTTTACTTATCCTAATTAAATTTGAGGATTAATTTGGTTGGCTCCTGAAGGGTGGGTACTAGCATCATTAAGTGAGTATCACAGAGCTATTCTCCTGCTTGTCTCTGTAGAGTCCTTATAATTGCTTTTGAAATCCTCAGTGATCTGGTTTCTACATCTGGATCTGGGGTTCCAGCTACTTAAGACAGCAGTTCTCAAACATTAGCAAGGAAGTGTAGTGCTTATTAGAATACATATTATTGGACCCCAGGATTTCAAAGTCAGTAGTCTGAGATGGGGTCTGATGATTTGCATGTCTAACATATTTATAGGTGATGCTGCTACTTACTGGTCCACAGATCATGGACCATCTATAGAAAACAAAGGGAGCCAAACCTATGGTCCCAACCTACAGGAGTTAGCTTAGATGCTGCTCTTCCCACTTGGAGAAGGTAGTTAACACTCATCCTTTGTTCATCCCAAATGGCCTGTTTTCCTAACAACTCAGAGTCAGTTTTAGGGTTATTTGCAGATAATTCTATTCATTGCTTCATACTATTATTATCTAAATCTGCTTTTTTATGAGAAAATAAATATTCTTATTGCTAACTCATCTGTTAAAACACCCTAAGTGAGATAGGCATGCCTGTACATGAGCTTCTGAAAAGTCCCATTTCATTCTCCATTCTCCCCTTACCAGAGCCATGACTATACTTTTCTTCCTCTAAGATGGGTGTCTTTGTTTCCTTTCCTTCAGTCTTGTTGGTGTTCTTATTCCATCAAGAGAGCACTTTAACTCCCATCCTATCAGTCTTTCCTTCCTTACCTTGCCCTCTTCAGCATGTTTCTCCCATCCTTAAAAAAATCCCGAAGATGCTCTTCTTTGCCACTTCAACTGCGAGACTGAAGACACATTTTGACAACCAGATTCTCCATAGCCCAGGAATAGCTGACATTGCTGAGGGGATGTACAGTTACTGAGAGGAGTCACAATGCTTTTAGACATTGAAATATTGACCTCCTCCTGGGAAGAAACAGAAAAAGGACCATATTAGCTAATGGTGGGGAAAATATAAAGAAACCTGCTATTGGTCTCATGATCTGTGGTTATGTAGAGAATGCACTTAAAGGTATTGGTAGGGGTTTCAAGAAGAGAATACGGTCTATTGTGAAAGATGTGAAAGCCTCAACCTGCACGGCTTGATTCAGGGCCTATAGAAGGGCCATGCACAAATGAAGAGATTAGACAAGAAATATGAATTTGGAAATCATGGGGGCCAGGCAGAGAACCCCTCTCTAGTGGAAGGATACTTATTGAAGGAAATGTGAAGAGATGGGAGCTAACACTCACATGTTTCTATCCAATAAGCTATGTCAATTGTTCTTCCTCATTGCCTTCCCCACCCATTCAGGCTATCAGAAAGATTGGAAAAGATAATGTCTCCAGTTTTGAATTGGCTGCAATAAATTCTCTAGCCACAAAGGCAGCACTGACAGCCTTGGTACAGTTCAAAAATAATCTCTTAATTTTCAAATTTAGATTTACGTACGTCCCTCATTTTACCTAATTGACTTATTCCATTCAACACCATTGACCATTCTGTTCTTTAAAAAATGATAGTTTCTGTTTTCTTTGCCTCTTCTCTGTTGACCTTGTTTCTGCTTCTTCTGTCTATACCAGTCTTTGTGGTCTGGTTCTCATCCTTTTCTGTCATTTAGATGTTTATATTTCACTGGACTTTGTCCCTGGTCCTTTATTGCTCTGTATGAACTTTCTGGACAAACTTTTGTGGCTTTCACCAATAAACTTCCTCCCAGTCCCTAGGTCAATGGTTTATCACAAGGGATATTTTGAAATGTTGTGGGACAATTCTAACTACATATCATGAGGAATGGGAGAAGGGAGATACTGGTACTAGGAAGGCAGGAACCAGGGGGGCTAGACATCTTACAATGCATTCACAATCAATAATTGTTCTAGAAGAACCTGTATACTTTTGAATGTTCATTATGACATTCATGTTAGTAAAAAATCCAATTGTCATTGTGTGGACCCAGCATATATATCACTTTCCCTAAGATTCCAGAGTATTTTTTGATAATTTTTATTATATCTTAGATTTCCAGGAATGAAATAAATGTGCAAATCAATAAGTAATTGTACTTTTCATGTTTCAGGACTTCACTAAGAGTAGTTGATCAGATCACCATTTTGAAAAAGTACATTAATGATAACAATATTATTCATCTGATTTGAGTCTCCAATGTAACACACCCACATTGGTCTGCATTCAAAGAGATTCTACTAATTTATATCAGTGTGTCTCATTATTCCTCATTTCACAATGCCACATATGAAAAGTATTAATATTCAGCTATAAATTATGTTAACTTCTCCCTCCAGCCAATTATTCTTGCTTTTCCCCCCATGTGGCTAGCCGTGGAGAACAGAAGAGGGGAGATACATAATAAAGATTAATAAGTAGTTGATATACCTAAATAATATTCATTGATTACTAGGCACTGTTTTAAGAAGCTAGCATATTTTAACTCAATCTTCACACTAACTCTAAAAGTAGTAATTATCACTTTTCCCATTTTATAGTGGTACACAACACAGAAATTAAGTAAGTCTCAAGGGAAAATAGTTAGTAGATAGAGATTTGTGATTTGAGAGTCTGTGTTCTTAAAATCATCATGCTACACTAATTCTCAGAAAAGCAGCACCATCAGAAAGGAGCTTAGAAAATGGAAGATTAGTGAGGATGTGGAGGAGGGCAAATGTCAGCATTCAAGGGAGTCCTGGAGAGATAACACATGACATCAAAGAAGGGTCTATAAAGTCTATGTATTCCAATTGTAGGTGGACATGTACACTGAGAGCCAGGGTGTTACTAAGAGTGACTACATAATGCTAATGTCTACTGGACAGAGCTTCTTGTTGCATAGCTAAGAGCTTGGTCTAATATCAAATGTTCCTAATCCTGGGTTTCACGTCCTCAAAGATTCTCTCTAGCACCTTCTACCCAGTTTTCGTGATGAATCCTTTCTTTTGATGTGTAGTCCTCAATATTGCCCATGACTTAGCTTCTCTTCCCAGCTCCTAAGGATTGATAACTTGGTTACTAGTTTAGCAAAGTTGGTTTTTCTTTTAGACTCTGCCCTCTATAGTCCAAAGGCCCATCCTTTCCATCCCAGACTTCCAGGACCCCAGTTGAGGTGCAGACCTCTTGACTTCCTTTTAACTGGGACGAGGCAAATAAAACAACCAGAATTTCTTCTACATTCAACAGAATGAAAAATGCTGCAGTGGGTATCTCTTAAGATTTTTTTCTTATCCTAATGATGAACACTTTATTTTTTTTTCAATTTGTAAATGGTCCCATAATTTAATTTAATAGTGTTTATGACAATATGTAATAAATACCATAAAATGTATAAGTTATTCTGGGTGCATTAGCTCGTTAAAATGAATGCTTGCTAGATTCTCGAGCAGGCTTTGGAAATGTGGTGCTAACTCATGTAAATTGCCATGACAAATGTGCTTCAGGACCAATAAAGTGTGTCCTGATTCATTAATAGTCAGATCCAACATCTCCCTGTTGGTTCCTAAGAAAAGTCAAGTGGATATCGATGAAAGAGAAATTGCTCCCAGAATTCTGCCAACCTTCAGTCTTTTTGATTAGCATGTGTGGTTGTTTGGTGGCTGCCTTTTGTGACGTTTTGCACCTGCAATATTGCCCCTGTGTTTTTGATCCTGCAAGCTCTATCCGGAATGCCTCCGAGCTCAGCATGTTCTTCCTGCCAATGTCTGATGTGGAGTCTTTAGATTTAGGCAGGCACCCCAACCTCCTCCTGGCTCAAAACAGGTTTTACAGGGCTCAGAAGGGGGCTGCCAGATTAAGCTCAGCACAGGTGAGAGGCAGTGGAGTCAGTCCAAACAGTAAACAAGCATATCTCTTGCCTCAGAAGCACATTGGAGCCACAGGCATAAATATGCAATAAAACTGCACTGAAAGGAGGTGAACTCATGTTTCATAATGTATTTATGTCCTACGCAGCCTCTGAGATTCCAGGCACAGTCCAGAAAAAAAGCACCTCTCCCATTACTTAGTAAAAAATGCAATTTGGAATGATAGGAATGAATTTTCAAGAGGTTAGAGACATTAAACTATATCTTTGTCATTGCTTTTGCTCCCAAAGTTTGCTATTTAATTTTACCTTATCAAACAGCTTTAGGAACCAAAGATTGAACGGATTATTCAACAAAAACATATTGTCCTGGGAAATCATGTCTCTAAGACCTCAGTTGTCTGTGGAAGGCCTCTTACCTTTTAATACTTTTATAATTTACAAAATTGACTTTTCTTATTGTACCTAAAATTGATGTTGACTAAATCTGTGTAGCAGTTTAAAGTCTAGCACACAAGCTTTGATTAATTTTTTTATAATTTAAAGTATTACATATGTCTCCTTTTTCCTTGCTTGACCCCCCCTGCCCCTGCCACTCCCACCCTCCAGGACAAGCCCCCACCACCCTAGTGTCTGTATTAATTG
>NW_006299715.1:2406927-2431971 GCF_000327345.1 Myotis davidii
GTTCCTCTTTCTCCACATCCTCGCCAGCACTTGTCTTTTGTTGATTTGTTAATGATAGCTATTCTGACAGGTTGAGATGATAACTCATTGTTGTTTTGATTTGCATCTTTCAGATGATCAGTGACTTTGAGCATGTTTTCATATGTCTCTCAGCCTTCTGTATATCCTCTTTCAAAAAGTGTCTATTTAGGTCCTTTGCCCATTTTTGATTGGATTTTTTAGCTTTCTTTTGTTAAGTTGTATGAGTTCTCTGTAAATTTTGGAGATTAAACCCTTATGTGAGATAACATTGGCAAAGAGGTTTTCTAATGCAGTGGGCTTTCTTGTTGTTTTGTTGATGATTTCTTTTGCTGTACAGAGCTTTTTATTTTGATGTAGTTTCATTTGTTTATTTTCTGCTTAGTCTCCATTGCTCAAGGCGCTGTGTCAGTAAAGTTATTGCTACGATATATGTCTGCTATTTTGCTGCCTATGGAGTCTTCTAAGATTTTTATGGTTTCCTGTCTACATTTAAGTCCTTTAACCATTTTGAGTTTATTTTTGTGTGTGGTATAACTTGGTGATCTAGTTTCATTTTTTTGCATGTATCTGACCAATTTTTCCAGCACCATTTATTGAAGAGACTGTCTTGACTCCATTGTATGCTCTTATCCCCTTTGTCAAAAAATAATTGAGCATAATGGAAACAAAACACCAAAAAGGCATGTTTCCCAGTTTACAAATGAACAAAAAAAAAAGATACTCAGAATAACTAAGGGATGTGCCCACAATCATAGAGCAAGCAGGTAACAGACATGGACACTAGCTCATGTCTTCTTATTTTGTACTTAATGCTCATGTCATTCCATTAAAGTGCCATTTGGCAAGGAGAGGAGAGTTTCCTCTTTCCATTGGTACTTCCCGATCCTGTATTTTCACCTTTTCCTGGGAGTAGACTTTGATCACAAGAATCTGTCCACCCTGACCCTGGCTTACAGCATTCTGTCTTTGAAAAAGTCAGTTAGGTATATTCCAGATAACAGTCAAAAGGCAGCCAACTTTGCTGTCTATTTAGGGCAGAATTTACTATATATCTGGGAGGGTAAAGGGAGCTTAAGAATGAGTTATTCAAAATATGCTATTAAATGCCTACTATGTTTCAGGTATTAGAATTTTTGGAGCAAGCAGACTTTTATGAATATATACATCCATCCGCCATCCACTTCCCTATTCTATTATTTGTCCATCCATCCTACTGTTCAACCTACTATCTATCCCACGATCCATCCATCCATCTATCTATTTATCCAATCATTAATTAATGTAATAGTAGTAAAACATATGTAGTAGGGTCCCCTCAAAGGAAAGAAAATAAGGGAAGATAAAAATACCTAAGAAAACCCCCCAAAACACAAGATAAATAAAACACCTCTGGGCTAAATATATTCAAATTAAGAGTTAACTTCTTAAAAGTATATTGCCTCCATTCATGTTTTCTCCATCCAGAATGGGCAAACTACTCATATATTATAGCAACACTATATGTTGAGTTTGTATAGTGACAACAGCTAAAATTGCCGTGGCTTATTGGACTACTTTTCTTACATTATTATATCCTATATTTCATGCCAATGAATACAGCTGTACTCCACTATACTACTCAAAGTTTTCTTTCCTTTTCTTCTAAAGATGCATAGTCTCAGACAAAAAGTAAATACTTTGACAGACTTTTCAGAAGCTTTCTTAAATGCAGATCTACTGCTATTTCTAGTTATGACACAACTCTCAGCCTGTACATGTATACCCTTTCAGCATAATTGAAGACTTAACAAAAATAAAATATGCCTCATAAAATGCATATGTAAAATCAGTTGCAGCAAGCCAAGTTGTGATTTTTAAAGCACTCCACCAAGATTTATTGACATTTATTTTATTTTATTTTTATTAGATTTATATTTGAATTTCATCACTTCAATTCTTATTAAAAGATTGCATAAAAAAATAAGTCTATGCAAATGTCCTGGTTAAGCAAGGAATAGGCACAACTCTGAATTCATTGTTATAAAAATGAAATATTTATCAAAACTCTAGGAGACAACTAGGAAGTTCTAATATTACTGAGTTCTTACTAAAGATCAGGCAGGAAGTACATATGCATGATTAGTTCATTTATCTTCATAACTGTTCTTTAAATTGAGCAGCACCACTACCCATCTTACAGTTCAGCAGTTGGGGCAGATGTAAATTATGTCATCCATTGGAGGGAACTGGGCCAGTCATTGGTAGAGTAGGAGTCAAAACCAGCTTGTTTGAATCCTACTTGTTATTCTCATTAAGGAATCTTAGACCCATCAAAACCCACATTTCATCCAATCCTATATAATAAAAGGCTAATATTTAAATAGACAGAATGGCAGAACAACCGAACAACTGAACAACTGAATAACCAGTCACTATGACGTGTGCTGACCACCAGGGGGCATGTGCGGATCATGGCTGGCATTGGCCACAGCAGGATGGTGGAGAAGATGAGTAGGGGTGCCAGACCAAGATGGGATGCGGGTCACTGTAATCGGGGTGAGCCTCTGGTTGTTACTGAAAATTCTTTGCTCCTGTGCACCGTGGTCCTGCCAGCCACTCTCACCCACTGCCAGTGCTTGAGCGGCTGCTTGCACCCACTGCCAGTGCCAGCCCCACTCACACCTGCAGCCAGCACCAGAGCCACCTCTCATACCTGCTGCAGGTATCTGGCACTGGTCCTGATCACTAGGTGCCATCAGCAGGTGTAAGTGGTGGCTGCCAGCCCTGATTGCCTCTGAGGGCTTCTCCACCTCCTCCTGCTCCTGAGGAGCCATCAGGGCAGCAGCTGCTTGCACCTGCTAATGGCGCTGGCCCTGCTTGCCCCTGCTGCTTGTGCCAGCCCCAATCACTCCATGCTGTCAGCACGTGGGAGCAGTGGCGGTGGGAGAGGGGCTGCCGGCAGACAGGGGACCAGGGGCCGCTGCTGGAGGGGCTGGGTGGGGGCACAGAGGATGGGCTGAGACCTGCCCCTGTGCCTACTGCAGCCCCACAGCCTACAGTTCCTTTCAAGGTGCACAGATTTTTGCACTGGGCCCCTAGTATAAAAATAATAACAGATTCCATTTCTCCTTTCTTTTAGCTTCTTGCCTCGTCCAGGAAAGAAGCATTCAGGGATTGGCTCAAACACATTATATATCAAAGTAAGCTACCTGCTTTGTTGTATCTAGAAAAATGTTAAAACAGTTATTTCAAGGAATTGAGTGAAATAGGAGAGTTGGTGGGATGCTAGACATGGCATTTGGAAAGACAAATAGAAAAGAAAAATATGAATTCTTGTCTACAATAATAGCCAATTCACCCTTAGATTAATGTGACAATGGATTGTAGAAGGGAGACAAAGTTTGGTTGAGAATATAGGTTGACTTGTTACTGGAAAGGGATCAGGCCCAGGGCTGATCTACCTCAGGATGACCTGTAATGTATGGGTTCTTGACTTTATGCAGGAAAAATATCACAACACAAGTCCAGGTGATTTTGATAAGTACTTTTATTAAAGCTGGGGACAGTGAAACAAAGGAAGGAATTATGATAGAAGAAGCAACATAAGAGAGCCTACATAGTGCTCTGCTTTGGCTTCCCAGAAATATTATAGGAAAGAAGTAAGCCAAGATGGGGCTGCTGCCAATTCACTGGAAAATCAGAAAAAAGGGGGGCCTTGGAAGTAGGTTCAGGGAGTAAGCCCAAGAGCAATTGCTGCTGCCTGCTGCTCCCCTGGTTGCAAGTGTTGTGGGAACTCTTAGAGTTTAGGAGAAAGAACGTAAAATGTTCATGCTCAAGAAAAGGCATGGGCATGCTCCACAGAGAGCCAGAGCTGGGTATTTGTCTTGAGGGTTTTAACTCTATTTTGAGGGCATGAATCTTAGGGGAGCTCTCAGGGGAGGGTCTTAACAGAATATACATTAGTTTTCCAGGTCTGTTTTTCAATATGTTGATTAATCGAAATGTGCATATAGGAAAGTTTGGGATCATTCTCTGGTCTGCTTCACTGCTTTACTTTTATCTTGGATCTGTCTGGCTCTAATTGGGTTTTTGTTATTTGTTTCCCTGACTTCATCCATCCTTGGGTTTGGCTGGCACAAATGCCACTAATTGGGTCTCTGTCTTCTATCTCCCTGACAAGGGTGATTTAAGCTATTTATTCTCTGGTTAGGGATGAGAGGCATAAACCATTTGTTCTCAAGTGTCCTTGGTCAGGGAAGATAAGATTTTGCTATTCCCTAGCTCTCAGTAAATTGTTCAAATTGCTTGCCTTTGTTTAATTATCTTGTCTCAGTTTCCCAATTCCACTCACCAGGAATTTTCCTAGCTTTTTTATTATCCTACCTCAGACTGAAAAGATTAAAGAAAGAAAAGGGAGGGGTCGAATCTAACTGCAGAGTGTTTGTTTCAATGTGACCCTTCAGATGTAGTGAAATAAAAAGAAGTAAACAAACAAACCTGGTTTTACTCAGCAGGCAGTGGACAGAGCCCAATCTCACCTATGTTTGACTCCCACCTCAGCTTATGTTCTTCAGCATGACATGATTATGACTATCAACTCTTCCTCAGCAAAGGGGTGGACTGTTAAAGGCAACCACACACTCAGAAACAGCAAAGTTCCAAACAGTGTACCATCCAGTTTCAATAACAGGGAGATTTTAAGCAATTCATCAAGCCCAATGACCAAAAACAAGTGGAGAAAGTAGGGTGAGGAATCAGATGGTAAGTGACTTACCAAATATGTGTGCAGGTGATAGATATCAGGTGTTCAAACTTAAAAGGAGGTAAAAAATCCAGACTGGTTGAGGGTTGATGAAGATATGATACTGTAGAACAAGAGAGGCTTCTGGAGGAAGGAATTTTTGAGTGGCCTCTGGCTTATCTTCCCCAAGGTTACTCCTGCAGCTCATAAAGAATCAGGTCTCAAAGTGTCATATCATATATCATGGACCAGAGGTCTTCCCAGCAAGCCCTGTTTCAATAGCCAGTTCTTCCCTATTCACTCTTTTGACCATCCCTCCAGGTTGGTCAACATGAGGGAAAATCCATTCATCTTCAGAATGCTACAAAAGATATAGAGTGCCTACTGATCAAGAACAAGTGAACTTCCCTTTCTGTAAGGAATCAGAGCTTTTGGTCTGAACAACACAAGTTGAAAACAATTATTGTAGCGAAAGAGAAGATTTGTGAAATGATAATGAGTCCCAGAAATGCACTAGTTCTAGTTCATTACAGGTTTTAATGGAGGAAATTAATAAGACTGAATTTTCTGCATGCTTAGACCTATGTATTTAGAAAAAAGTTGAAACAACTTTATTTAATATAGATAGATGACTAAATTACGTCAAAATTTGGAAGAGGTTTATTGATCTGCCTTTTTGGGTTAAGGAGTTTAGGGATTCTGATAACTTTGAACAACCCAAATCTTCAAACCTTCAATCCCATGTTTACATTGCTATGGCACAGATATGAATTCACCAAATAGACGCTATAAAATGAGAATATATATTTCAACTCTGATATGTTTGAGGAGGTTTGGGCACTCAGGAGCAAACTGGACATGTGGAGGGAGCAGATGGAGTCTTGGGACTGCACCTAATTCCCATTGCTAAACTACCCTGAAGTCACTGGAATCCCAACTGTCAAAGCATTGCAGAGCTATTCAGGGGAAATAAAAACCCAATTTCAGTGAACCATTCATAGGTCTAATGGATATGAATCATGCCTTATGTGTCTGTGTCGCCTTTAGACTCCAACTCTCAGGATCTCTCTCAGTCATTTAGCATCTGCCTCATCTTTGAGGTTGAGGTTCCAGAAAGTCACATTGGACTAAAAGCAAAAATGGCTTCCAAAAAGATGGCATAGCACAGGAATTTGGGAGATGTGTACAAAAATACTAGAGAGATGCAATAATTTGGGAACCATAGTTATGGGAACAGATTCTGGAATGTTGCGTGTATCGGGCTTTGTGAGAATGTACTCCTTTTCATGAAATGACTGGAACTGGGATTCTGAGCCACTTTCAACAATACAGGCTTAGAATTAACATGGAGATGGTGCCTCACAAAATCTGTCACTTTCAACAATTGTACCCTGATTGACTCTACCCAAATTGGTCAATTATTATTATTCAGCCTACAGCAGCACACTTTCTGAAAGAATACAATTGATTAGGTTTATTTAGACCTTGTATTACTGTGACAAAATCCATTTGTTTAAACATCTAAAAGCCTAAAACTTTCCATTGTTATTGATCAAAATTCCATGAGTGTTTTTGATCAAAAGAGCTACCACTGAGAAAAGAATGCACATTTGTGGTAAATTGCTATGATTTTGTTGAACAGCCAAGGCTTCTGACCATCACTACTGAGGAAGTGACAAAACTAACTGCTCCCTATATGAACTTTCTCATATTGCCACCTATTGAGAGCCTTTGGGCTACCCAGCTGCTGCACCATTTCCTTCTGTGCTCTGAATCTGCTTTTTGTTCTTTCTTTTGTCTTTGTTTGCTTTTAATATTTGAAAGATCTATATTTCCTATCTAGTTTAGTTTCCGTTTCCTTAGTCAGAAACTGATAAAATTTACTTCGTTTTCTAATAACCCTAGAAAGTTAAAAACAAAGACCTTTTAGAGGCCATCATCAGAATCTAGTCACTGTGAAATAGTCACTGTGTTTCCATGGAAATGTGGTATCTTAGTGTGGAAGAACAACCTGGATGTTATAGACTGTTTTGTTCTTTTATCAGGAATGTTGTTTTAACGACAATGGTGCCAACAGGGTGAGCTATAGCATCTTACATAATCCAAACACCTTTCTTTTTCCCCTTCCAAGTTGGGGAAGCCATTGATCACATTTCGTCTCTGGACACCAGTGAGATTTAAATTACATGAGAAGGAAAAATATATTACTGCAAAGGATGAAGATTGTTGGAGGTAAGAAATGGTTATTCAGAATCAGCATTAATGACAGTCAGAACCTCGACTCTGGGAGATGAAATTCTAATAACTACCTTTCAATGGGTGCCTGTTTGAGAGAGTCTGAAATAGATAACTGAGGAATAAAGAAACCACTTTTAAAAGTAACGTAAGACTGGACTGGAAAAGGAAAGAAGAAAAACAAGGAAGTAAGAGATACATTCTAATAAACATTGAAAACAAGCCAGAAGGTGGAATATTTATTTACTACAGGGTTTTGATGATCATTGTGTCAAAACTGTTACAGATTTAAATACAGATATAAGATGTTTGTTTAAATGGAGGAGGTACGTGAGACAAGTAGAAACTGTAGAAAATGTCATATGAAACTCAAGAGCACAGAGCTTGAAATTGATAGCTATGTTCCACTTCACTTTGACTGTGATAAACCTGTTTTAAAACTCAATGTTTTATTGGAAGAATTAAGACATACCTCACAGAGTTGTTCAACACTCAGGCCTTGGAACAGATAGGCACAGCATGGGCACAGTTGGAATAAGGCAGAACTCTCACCTCTGGTTGACTTCTCTTTCTTTGCTATTCATCCAGAATCATGGCTGTTGACAACTGTTGAGTTTGTCCATTTTCAAGAGATTACCTGGATTCCTGGCATCAAATAGCTAACAAATATTGGGTCAGGGTTCTGATTGACTTGGTCTGTGTTAGATACCTACTCCTGGATAAATCAGTGTGGTCAAAAGTTAGGTATTCTGATAAAGAGAACGTTCATTTCAATGTTACATTTCAATAATAATCTTGGGGTGAACAATAGTATCTCCAGAAGCCTGGTGTCAGAGGCAAATATTCCTGTTCATTATGTAATTGAAGATGATTTCCTCTTCTTTGATTGTTATTAATATCCGTGCATAGTTGCCTCCCACCTCTAAAAAACTATGTAGAAAGAATCCTGTGGTATGATGTTTGTGTGCTCTGTGAAATTCATGAAGTGGGAACTCTGCCTGTCTTGTTTATCATTAAAAATCTCCACCTAGAATAGAGGCTAGAACTGAGGAGTCCCAATATACATATTTTGAATGAGTAAATCAACAACAGGCTGTATTTTATTTTTCCTACTACCTTTTTCTTTTTATTTTCTCTACTTACCAATATTTTTAACTTGCTGTTTTCTGTAAAATTTTGAAATCCCCCTCAATTCAAAGGATAAGGATGGGAATTGTTGGGAGTTCAGGACCATAAATAATATGCCTCTTCCCATCCTGAGTTTAGAATCATTGAGAGTGAAATGCAGGAGAAAGTCTGGAGTAGAATATGACTTTAGGTTCACAGCCAAATTACCTTGATTATGTCTCACCTCAGAATGTCGCAGACTTGTCAGCCTAACCACTGCCACAGATGAGCAACTGCAGGCATCCCCTGGAAAGGGCTGAGCAGAAGCTTCCCAATTTCTTCTTACCTGTTCACCATTCAGATCACTTACTCCTGTTCTCCTGGAAGCAGTGAGTCAGAAGAAAGATCAACGCTCTGTCTAGTACAAGTTCCTTTATGTGGATGGAAATTCCTCCCTAACAGGTCTAGAGAAAGAAATGGAGGAAATAGAAAATATGCTGGAAAGTTTTGATCTTGTTACTCTTTGGAGGTAGCTAGCATGAATGATAAGCCTCTTCTTCTGCACCCCCCAAATTCTACTCCATTTTAGCAACTACTTTCTTTCCTATTTTGGCTTTGGGTTTCTGACTCAGGGTCTTAATATCCTTGCTCTATTTCCAGGATAAGTGACATTTAAAAACTATAACAAAACTGGAAAAGATACCAAATCTATCATTTCCAATTCAAACCTCCATTATCTCAATGTAGCTCTAATTACTAAATAGGTTAAAGACCTTTGAGATGAGAGGAAATCTATGATTGTCATTGGGAATCCATCCTTTATATATGAGGATCACTAGTCCCTTTTTCTCTTTTCTGACATTTTCAATGGGGAGAGAAGTAAGGGAATGAGAATTATGTCACCTCAATCAACAGATATTCATTGACTTTCTAGCACATATAGAACATTTTAACTCAGAGTAAAATTAAATTTGATTCATATACATATTTGCAAAAAGATATTTAAGAGCACAATATATGGCCATCAAAAGGTGGCCCAGGATCGAATGCCACATGACCAATATATGAGGATGGAGAACGGAGGTAAAAATACCTACTTCCCTGTACAAAAATTTCACCTCTAGCAAAATAAGCATTAACAGGTGCATGAACTAAAATTTTGGGGGTATTAAAAGGACATGTAAAAATCCTTATTTTCTAAACTCTAAATAGTTAATTAAGGATTTTCCTGAAAGTGGAAGAAAATTTATATATGAATCAATCAAGAATGTGGACAGACATCTAACAAATACTATTCTTTCACAAGCCTCAAAGTCCATAAAAAGGTATTTTTCGTAAGTAGTGTGTGTGTGTGTGTGGGGGGTGGGTGGTAAAATAAAGATTAAGTTAAGCAAGAAATAAAAACAGCTGCAAGTGAGGTATACAAATGCCAGATGATAGATGCATTCGTTTTATTTTAAATTTTGCTTCAGAATTTTTTTCTGAAAATATTACAAATTGCATACATTAAAATTTTCATAATTTTAATAAAAATAAAATTTATCTTTAAAACCTGACACTGAGAGCTAAATTATCCGAGTTTCAGCAGTCCTCATCTGATATGACTTGAAGCAAGCCCTGAGGGCTCTTAGAAAATACAGGCAACTAACCTCTAGAGGGCTCCCTATCAACCAGATCTACTCTTGAAGAGAGAGCAGATATCAGAGGGAATCACTTTTTTTATGTTGTTTACACAGATTTAAATATATGTATATATTTGGAAAGAGTTATGCCTAGCTTTCTTTTGCAAATGACACAATAATTTTCACCCATCTTCAGGCATCATTTGTTATGTTCCAAACCTTAATTTAGGTTATTTGGCATCTTGGCAGTGTGCCCCAGGGTGCCCATTGACACTTCTACTCAGCATCAAACACAATGCTGCACACAGAAGCCTATGACCAAGAAATGTGTGTTGATTTGAATTGATCCTCTTTTTTAGTTCAAATAGTGTTTGGAAAATGTTACCAGCACAGTATAAAGCTGACAATCATTAACATTTGACATTTTTTGTAGCTTATAATAAACACACACACACACTTCCTTGCACATTAACTTATTGAAGCCTTAAAATCTTAGCCAATCAGGTTTCATTATCATTTATATAGCTATGATAACTAAATCTAAGGGACTTGATGTATTAAAGTGGAGATTCAAATTTAGTTCTATTTCCATCTCAGTGACCTTTTCATTGACTCATTGCTTCTGAATATCCAGATAATGAAGTGAACTGATAACCTATTTTAATTGAATTTATTGGGGTGACATTGGTTCACAAAATCATACAGGTTTCAAGTGTACAATAAAATATTATCTGCACACAGCATTAGTAGTGCACCCATCTTTTAGTAGATGGGATCATAGAACTTTAGAGAGGGAGAGAAGGCATCAGACATGATCTCTGACAATTTCTCACCATCTTGGAAGGCTGATTGACTTATGAAGGGAAGCAGATAGTGGGGCCTCCAGGTATCAGCTCCTGGAAAGATGGAGGGCCTCAAGCCAAATTGTTCAACCAAACAGGTGCGAGGAGTAGAGAACAGAGCCAGAAAGAGGAGTCATTTTCTTAGTCAACAAACCAAGAGAGGTAAACGTACTGCTAGGATGGTATCCAAGTCAGGATGAAGCAGGAGAGAACTGAGTATCAAGTATGAATGTGAAATTGTCACAGGTGAACACAAGAAGTGGTCAAGATGGGATCTGGCAGACAGACATGTCATGATCCCAGGTGACTGGGTCAAATGGCAAAGTCCTAGTTAATTCCCTTCATGCTGTTCTAATCCTAACAAAGCAATGCTTGGGACAGGAAGAGGAAAAAGGGATAGAAATTTTTAATATAATAAAAGATTTTCTTCCTACTTACCAGCTGATATTTGGCAATAAACTTGGGGAATCATGACCCACAGAAATGCATGCCTTGAAAAGTGGCCATCTCTCTAGCTACACTAACAAAAGAGAAAGATGCAAATTGACCATACCTTTGTGATGCCCACCATCCAATCAGGAGTGAGTATGCAAATTAACCCAACAAAGATGACAGGTTAATTTGAGTATGCAGGCACCGAGCAGCTGAGGGTGGGGTGGCCGCTTGTGCATGTGCTGGCACCAAACCTCCTGGGTCCTGAGGTCGGGTGTCCTGGGGACCCAGGCTGCTCTGAGCCTATAGGCCTGCATGTAGACTCGGAGCGGCCAGGGTCCCAGAACAACCCCTGGCCACTCTGGGCCTACGCATGTCAAGCAGCTGGGGGCAGGACAGGAACGCCCTCCACATCACTGTGGCAGGCCTGTGGGCAGAGTGTACATGTTGCCAAGAGGCCAGGGCAGGACAGCGAAAAAACCAAGAGCTTGGGGAGCACCAGGAATTCTGGGAATTGTAGTTCTGGTGGCAGCCTCTGGACCAGAAGCAGAAGCCCAGAATGTGGGGAGCACTAGGAATGCTGGGAATTGTAGTTCTGGTGGCAGACGCGTTGTGGGATCTCAGAGACACTAGAGCAAAGTGAGCCTGGAGCAAGTTACTGTTGGAGTTGGGTGATGGAGGGAGAGCAAAGGTGAGAGACATAAGTAAAGTCAGAGTGTCAAGGAAAAATTAAAAGGAAGATATCCTGCAACTTCTAGGAAATCTCCACCAATGGAGCAAATAAAAAAAAAAAAGACCTCTACTATTCTGTGAGCACAAAACCAACTGGGTTGGGATCTCAGACAATTTGCTCACATGATTGCAAAGACAGACAGAAACTCCCGGATTGGAAAGGGCTCCCCTGAGGGCTCCCAGATTGGAGACGGTGCAGGAGGACCCATCCTCCGTGCAAGAATCTTTGTGCACTGGACCCCTAATTTGGTAATAAACACAGATTGGTGGGACTATTTCTACACAAAGTCCTGAGCGTGATAAGGGATATTGGGGCTGAAATAGACAGAAGGTGACAGAAAAGAGAGAACGAGTCCCTGACAGTAAGTGATGACAACCTTGCAGTTTTGCTATGGGTTTCCCCTCCATTGCATTGAAAGAATAACAAGATACAATGGTTCAGAGCCTAGAATGCCTGGGTTTGAATCTTGTCTCTATCACTCACTAGCTCTGTGCTTTGAAAAAAAAAATTGTGAAATTACCCCAATTGAGATAGTATATAGTACTTATTTCCTGGGTTGTTATAAAAAGAAGTTTGAGTTTAAACTAGGACTTTTAAGCTTCAAAAAAGTGCTAGTTAAATTTTAAAATATTTATATAGTATATGTGATTCAGTTAGACCTGCAACCCCCACTAAATTTAAGTTATTTTTATGGGAGAAAAACTGGGATAAATGAAGCAATCTGGGAAATTGTGGTAACTTCACTAGCAGAAAACTGGGTCACACTCTTAGAAGGTGGATACTTTCTCTTCAGGATCTACAAGATGACTTTAAGACTACAATATATCAGTGAATCTTCTACCCATATCCCTGTTTACCTCCCCAACTTACTGTTCCAAAGAAAGGCTGGCACCTGTTGTAATTTATGCATTAATTCAATTGATAGTTATGGAGCATCTCTCCTAGGCCATGGATTGGTCCAAACATTGAGATCCAGTAGACAGAAGTCCCTGCTCTCTGGGAGCTTCCATTCTAATGGAATTCACTTGAGTAGTTATTATTGTTCATTTTTGTGTTTCCTGGCTATTGTGGAATTACTGGAGGATGTAGAAACGGTTTCATTTTCCTCCATCTGAGTGGTGAGATCTCTAAGCCTTTTCAGACCCTTGTTTACTTTGTATATTATCTGGGAAAGCTGCTACCCCTACAACCACCAGAAAGGACACTTGAGGGGGAGTCCAGATCTCTATATCCACCAGTGAGCTGAGCCTATGATTCCACCTTCTTCCAGCTGGGGGCTGCTTACACCTGCCCTGAGTCCTGAAAACCCCCAACCAGTCATAATACAGACTTGGATGTAACTTCCTCAAGCCCCATCAAACCTGCCTGTACCTTGATCCCTCTCTCAAAATGACTGTCTTTTTGAGCTCCTTGTGAGATGTTGGTGGAATCTGTTCTTATAGTCACATTTTTTTCCCAAAGGTTGTTGCCTTCTTAATGTCTCTGCTATGAGCCATACCTGGCACACTAGTAAAACTTAATAAATATTTGTCAAATGAATCCAGGCAGTGTGCAAGAGGATCTTAGGGGTATGTGGATAAACAGTTTGTATTTTAATAAATTAATGTTTGATGTTTAAAATAGATGTAACCTGAGTGAGTAGATGAGTAATTTTTTTAAAGTTTAAAGACCACCAACTTCAATAGCCGTACAAAACTGATCAAAGTTTGGGAAGCACTGACCTAGTGGCTAATAATACAGGTCTATAGTTTAACTGGCTGGGTCTTAATCCTGGTTCAGACACAAACAACTTGAGTGACCTTGGGAAAGTGCTGTCTGGACCTCACTGTCCATATCTAAAAATGGGGTTAATTAATAATAGTACCTACCTCATAGGGGTGCTGTGATGAGTAAATGAAGTGGAAAAAGTATAATTCATAAAATGCTAAACCATGGAGCAAACACCTGTAAATGTTCAGTAAACTGTGATTATTATTAATTACTAGAGTCCCAGTGCATAAATTCATGCATGGGTAGGGTCCCTCCCAGCCAATTGGGGCCATCTGGCCCAGTCCCGATTGGGGCTATTGAGGCCAGCTGGCCAGGGGGAGGGACTGCAAGAGGTTGGCCAGCCACAGGAGGTTGGCTGTAGGAGTGCACTAACCAACAAGGAGCAGCTTCTCATTGAGCATCTGCCCCCTGGTAGTCAGTGGGCATCATAGTGACTGGTTTTCCAGTCATCTGATCGTCTAGTCGTAATGGTTGCTTAGGCTTTTATATCTACAGATTATTATAAAAACATAACTATCATCTTGTCAATTCCTACTTCATATTCTAAGCACCATTGAATGGACGGCCAGGCTGCTGCTTTATTTCTGAGACAGTGAGGAGCTGTGGCAGGCCCAGGGTGTGCAGGTGGTTCCAACTGTAGACATGCTGAGAGGAACCTGGGACCTGGAAGTAGAGCATTGCACAAGGGAAACTGAGGCCTGGGAAGATGTTCTGCAGCTTAGCTAATGAGCTGTCTCCTAGGCAGTGGAGTGAGAAGACTGGAACCTCTTCTGATACCTCCAGGAATACTCTGCTAGGACAATTTATTTTAACTGATAAAGTTCATCCTTTAAAAAAAATGACCTTGCTTCCCTGAGTCTTTTGTAGACAAGTGCTCAATCTATATTCAATACTAAGAAGCAGAAATTCTGCAGAACCATAAAGAGAATACACATCCTTAAGATGAAGTTGTGTTTAATCATAAAACCAGAAGTTGGTCAGTCATTGCATTATAATCCAACTTTATTAAACAAGGCATTGCTAATACACCATGTAAGTTTTTCTCTTCTTAAAACATCTCATCACCTTCCACAGGAACAGTTAAATACAGATATTTTTTTTATATGGCCTTTATTTCTGAAACATAAAAGGTTTTATGTTTCTAATCCCTAGACAATTTTCCGTGGCATTTCTGTTTATCCTGCATTCTGCTTTCAAGCCATGTTTGGGGAGAAAGCACTGCCATGGTTTCAGGAAAGCCTAAAGTGTTTTTCAATTACTGTGCATGAATTCTGGGACTCGGCCTCACTCAGCGCCTCGGAACTTAGACAATTGCTCAGCGTGACAGCAGTTCTGGCTGGGATTTCACCTTCTTGGTTGCTTTTGAATTCTCTGTGGTTGCTCTCATTCCCTCTTGCATTTCTCTATTGTTTATTGCAGTGAGTTTCAATGGAACTTGCCTAGACTGATTTTGTAACAATAAAGAGTAGTTTGGTTGAAGTTTTCCAACATTAGAGTTTCATTATGCAGAAAAGCAATGACCTCATAGTTACTTTTAATGCCCTTAGGATGGATTTGGACAAAGGGCTCAGAGGATATGGAACAGGGGGGTGCATTTTAGGCACATTCCTCCATAGGCAGGGTAGTTTCTGGGAATGCAACCTGCGTAGTCACACAGGTGTCTATCACACACTGAGAAGAGCCCTATCCTTTGTTTAATGCTCTTTTGTCACCATCTTGAAATTCTTAATAATTTTTAACAATCCCTTATAGGTTATTAAGTCATGGACTGCCCCATCACCAACTTGGATGCCACATGATAGCTACTCCATCTGCTTGAATGTCACCACCTCCTTCTTCCCTTCCTGGTGACCTTGTCTCAGTGCACAACTTTCTCTCCTTTCTCCAGAGTTAGTCACCCAGAGTCTTCGTGTTCCCTTGGCAACACACGCACCCTTGTGGAATTGCACTTTTGATTCTGCACTACATGTGGCTTTCTTTCTGTCTCAGTCATGATCTCCAGGGCAGGGATTAGGTCTGAGTTGATCCTGTTGTTTTCTATGAAAAGTTGTGATTTTGTTTTGCTCAGTAATAAGCCAAGCTCCTTGCCCTAACCGGTTGGGCTCAGTGGATAGAGAGCATCGGCCTGTGGACTGAAAGGTCACAGGTTCGATTCCGGTCAAGGGCATGTACCTGGGTTGCAGGCACATCCCCAGTAGGAGGTGTGCAGGAGGCAGCTGATCGATGTTTCTAACTCTCTATCGCTCTCCCTTCCTCTCTGTAAAAAACCAATAAAATATATTTAAAAAAGAAAAGAAAAGAATGTGTTTCCCCCACTTGACTGAGCCCTCCTTGAAGCTCATGTTTTATTTAACTTTGTATCCCAAACTCTTATGTGATGACCAGGACAAAACCAAAACAAAGAGGAATGAAGCAAACAAGTGAAAAGCAAAGCACACAAGGGAAGAAAAAGAAATGTCATATAGCTGCATGATACCCAAATAATGACATGATAGACGAAAGTGCCAACTGGGCCCTTCAATTTTATTATCTGACATGGCATGCATTGCTTTAGTGCTTTTTTATTTATCCTCCAGGGAGCAGAGAGGAATAGGCGACCCCTAAGCTAATTGAATTTCTGGTGCAACCTTGAGTTGTCTGATTGTATCAGTTTTTCGGGTCCAGCTAAAATGGAACCCACAGTTTTTTCTATATAGAGAACCAAATTTTTAAACTTTCAGGTAGAGAAGTAGCTCCCTTAAAATCACAAGGATACTGATTGTGTATTCCTGACGCCTTGTTGGAGGTCAGTTGACCATATAAGTGTGGGTATATTTCTAAGCCAGTGATGGCAAACTCATTTTTTTGGTTGATTTTTCTTTGTTAAATGGCATTTAAATATATAAAATAAATATCAAAAATATAAGTCTTTGATTTATTATGGTTGCAAATATCAAGAAATTTCTATATGTGACATGGCACCAGAGTTAAGTTAGGGTTTTTCAAAATGCTGACACGCCGAGCTCAAAAGGTTCACCATCACTGTTCTAAGCTCTATTGTGCTCCATTAGTCTATGTGCCTGTTTTTATGCCAGTACAATACTGTTTGGATTACTGTATCTTTTTAATACATTTCAAAATCAGGAATCATGACACCCCTCTTTTTTTTCTGCTTGCTCACAATCCCTTTGGCTATTCAGGGTCTTTTGTAGTTCCACATGAATTTTAGGGGTGTTTTATTTATTTCTTTAAAAATACTGTTAAAGTGGTTTTCTTTTAAAGCATCATTTCACATAATTTCTCCAATAATCTTGTTTAGTAGGCACCACTATCACCATTTTTCTAGTAAGAAACTGAACTTGGGAAAGCTGAAGGTCATGTTCAGTGTTATTTGTCTGATAAACAGGGTTAGAACTAAACAAATGTCATTCTGTCCCCAAAATACATTTTTGGCCAGAAGATGGGGTGGGGTGTTACATACACTAATAAGTTGAACTTGTTTCATTTTAAAGATTCAAAAGGTGAAAACCCATTCTCAATTAATGGGTGCCAACTAATTCCAAAAATAATCCTTTACAAGTCTCGGCTTGCTAGAGAGTGTTAACTGTTTAGTAGCAGTAATTTTTAACAAGCCCATAACATTGCCATTACATGAATTATACATGCCTTATAAAATGATTATTTAGTCAGTGGAAAATTAAATCCATCAGTGTTTTCCAAATCTGAGCTAGGACATTCATCAGAAGAACTGTTAAATTTTTAATCAACTGTACCGTGGTTGATGTAGCCATAAGCCTAAATTGCTCCTTCCCTGTCATTCCCTCGCTGCAGAATATAGTGTGGAATTACCAGCTCTACGATGCTAATTGATTTTTTTCTTGCAGAGATTTAAGACAGGGCGACATGCCATCCGGCATTGAAATAGAAATGCTGCATGAGCTTCAAAGACACCTGTTCCATAAACTGAGTGGTGATTTAATATTGTAGATGGATTTTCCTCCCTTTGACACAACCCTCAAACTACAGTGCCCCTCAGACTGAGGTCACACCCTAAATATTCAGCCCCAAACATTAAAACTAAGCAGTTACTCATAGTGCTGGTTTGAAAGGATGCTAAGTGTTATGAAAAAAAAAAAGAGTAAGAAAGGGGCAGTTTACTTGTATATCAACAACACAACCTAATGAAAGAGTGGATTCCCCAAATGCACCAAAGGAACTAAAGTTCCATCTGAACAGATAATTCCTGCAGCCATAAAGTGGTTGAGGCAGTTTCCTGCTTTCTTTATAAATCCCCTCTTTTTTAAAAGGGATTTTAAGTTCTGGTGACAAGGTAAATCTTTCTATTTTTCTTCAGGGAAATTCATTTATTTATTCATAGAACCTTTCTAACTTTTCTTTGCATCCATTAAGAAGTGTCTTCACAAGGTAGGCAGAGTCCCGAGAACACAGCACAGCTGGGAGTGGGAATCAGAAGGTCCAGTGCCTACCCCATATGTGGGCCCAGCTGGTCTCAGGTTGTGGGTTTCTGAACAGTTCCAGGTCCTTCCTGACTTTCTCAGGTATTATGTGTGGTTGGCAGTAATGCTGTTATCTAGGCCAGTATTAGCAGATTCAAACGTGCATGCAACTCCTTGGGAGTCTTGTTAAAATTCAGCTTCTGACTCAGTTGGTCTCCATTGCATCTGGAGATGCTGTGTGTCTAACATGCTCCCAGGTGGTGTTGCTGTTCTGGGAGCATTGCTGTGAGAAGCGAGGGTCTATGACAAACATCTGGATTGGAGCCATCTAAGACAAAAATCTTGGCAGGGTCCTGGGTCTGGACCTCCATGGAGTCTGCATGGCTTCCAGTAGGCATGCCTCAGCAAGAGCCCAGAACGGATGCTTTAAGAGTGTGATGGAGGTGGAGTGGGGGGTAGGCTAGGAGGTTGGACACCTCTGCACTTGCTCTAGGGGCAGCTGGTGTGGGTGTCAGGAAGGAGGTCCAGAGGTGAGCATGTCCACTCTTCCTTCCAATGTGCTCTGGTGTGGGCCTCCGTCCACCCAGAGGAAGGGGGGCCTTTTGCTCATCCTCATGATGGGGTCACCATATGAGATAGGGATGCACTTGATCGAGGCCCCCTCAGACTCTGTTCTCAACATTTTTGTTCCTACCATAGCCTGGAGAAATATGTGCCCTTGTTTTCCTGACATGCTCTGTACTTAGAAACCTCTATACATTTGCAATCATGGCTCCCTCTAACTGGAATACATGGGGCCTTGACTTATGAGTTTAATTCGTTCCGTGACCGAGCTCGTAACTCAAATTACTCGTATGTCAAATCAAAAAGTGAACGAGTGAGACACGTGATGCTGGACTGATGTTGTGGCGTTCACTGTGATGTTCCCTGCGCCAACTAGTGGTGGGGTATCAGATGCTGGTTAGTAACCCGAATTTTAGCTCATAACTCAAAGCAAAAAATCGGCTGGGAGACAGCTCATATCTCAAAAAACTCGTTAGTCGGGACACTCGTAAGTCAAGGCCCCACTGTATTATATTCTTCCTCTGCTTTCTGCCTGATTAGATCATATTCCTCTTTCTAGCTAGAACTCAAATAAGCCACATGCTCTGTGCCCTGCGTGGCCACGTCCCACCTGGGCAGAAGTGATGCTCCCTCCAGTAGGTTGGTGATGCTGTAGTAGCATCTTCAGGATTCTTCCTGCTTCTGTTCTCACCAATTCCACCCCACCCCAATCCATTCTGACATCTGAACAATGTAAATCAGAGTATAATCCCCCTCCCTCCCCAAATACCCCCGGTCCCACAAGTGGCCATGTAAACACCTTAATACATGTCAATTTCCCTGTCTGGCTCTACAAGTGCCCCATGACATGTCCTTGCCTGCTCTGGGACACTTTCCATCTTGGGATCCCCTCCCACACAGAGGCTCCTGTTCCACCTGTCTCTGTATGAACCATTAAGAGGAGGAACTTGCTCCCAGCCCAGCCTCTTCCCTGAGAGCTTCACTTGCCCTGCCTCAGTCTCCTCTCACTCCAGTCCCAGCTCATTCCACCACTCCTCAAGCAAAGCAGCCACCAGCTCTCCGTATCTTATCCTGCATTGCTCTCATCATAGCCTCTATGATGACCTGCTGCTTTCTTACGTGTTTACTGTCTGTCGTCATCTACCAGAATGACGAGCCCCATGAGAGAGGGGGCTCTGCCTTTTCTGTGGACCACTATCTTCCCAGCATCTAAACAATGTCTGGTGCTTGGAAGGCTTTCAGTGAATATCATTTGAAATAATCAATGTTGAAAGTATTTTTTTTTTTAAAAAATGGCATCCCTTTGAGACAACATGGAGAGTGTTATGCTAAGCGAAATAAGCCAGTCTGAGAAAAACAAGTATCACATGATCTCACTCATATGTGGAATCTAATGAACAAACTGACTCACAAAATAGATCCAGAGATATGGAAGCATGAACACACTGAGAATCCTCAGAAGGAAGGGGGTGAGTGCAGGGAGAGATTAACCCAAGAATGTATATGCATATGTGCATAACCTATGGACACAGACAATAGTGCGGTGAAGGCCTGGGGAGGGGATGGGAGTGGGTTGGAGGGTAAATGAGGGGGGGGATAAATTTTTAAAAATGGCATCCCCTTCAAACAGAGATCTGTTTTGCAGCACCGGCTCTGTCCTGTGGTAGCTACTCGCAGCCTCTATGCCTCAGGTTCCTATTTGGGAGGATGGGAATAATAAGAGTCTCACCCTTCACAGTTGCTGATAAGGCACATGGCATGTGTGGCTGCACCGCATGGTGTAAAACATGAGCTCAGTCAGCACCGCTGGCTATGAGTTTCATCACTATCCACATCCCTTATTTACACAAGAGAAGCAGTCGGGGTTGGCAGGAACCAGGTGAGGGTGGAGGCACAGGCTCGGAACCCACCTGGGAACCATTGCCTTCCCTCCTCACTCCAGGAGACGGCACTGGAGGGGAATGTTTATTCAGCGAGTCAGCTTGAAAGTTAGTAATTATCTGATTAATGACCATCCCACAAAGGGCTTCTGTTCCAAGATGATGGGTTTAAGTGGATCTGGACTCTAGGGGAAGATTCCAACCTGCTGTTATGTGAATAGCAAAATATTTGAAATGGGATGGATGGAGTGGGGAGATAATTACGTGTGCAGCAAACATATGGCAGAGGCTATATTTCTCCCGCTGAAAGGAAACAAGTCCAAATATGTAAGGTACACACATCCTCCTTCCTATAAATACACAGCTTGGGCGATGCTGCAGCAACATTTTGTTAAGCACTAGAATCCCGGAGACATCGCTTGGAGCACGTTATCAGAGGAACAGATGGTGGTGTCCCCTCCTGGTCTGAAGGTATTTCAGGCTGTCACGTGCTTCTTCTATAAATAAACCCCACTGAGAGGCAAGGCGAGGTAAGCCATCAGTTGCACTCTCTCCCTTTACAAAAGAAAGGGCTAGGAAAAAAGTGAAAGAATGGCTATTTTGAAAATGACTCTATCACAGAACTGGAGAGCTGGAAAGGGCCTTGGACATCATCAGGAAGGACCATCTGCTCTTTTGAGGTGAAACCTCATTAGATTAGATTCAGCTGCGTGTTCGAAGTTCCTCAGAGGATGGCTCAAGACTCAATCATGAGATCTGAGGCATTGTTAAAGCTCCTGATTCCGGGACTCTGCCCACTCAGAGCCTGCTCCCTGAGCCTCTTCCTTCCACAGCGCACACCACTGAGACCTGTTTCGGGTCGGTCATCGCACAATCACCTCAGTGTTTCTGCTGCTTCTGCTCTGGCCCCGGGGGGGGGGGGGGGCACTGAAGGGAGGCTCTGTTCACCGAGTACCACCTGTTTCCCAGGCAATTTGTATTTACTATGCTTTGTTTTTCTTCTCACAGCTGTACTATGAGGTGTGTTTATTATTTTTATTTCACTGAAGAGGCTTGGAAGGTCAAGATGTTAACTATTCAACCAAGGCCACAAAGGTAGTTATTGGAAATAATAGGGAGAGGCCACAGGTCCTCTGCCTGTTTGTCACCGCATCAGAGCTGTGGGGCAGTCTTATCCTTTTTTTCTAATTCTTTCTGATTAATACCTTCATGCAAGGCTTGTGCCCAGAACCCTTAAAAGGACCATTTACTCTCTGAAGCAGAGCAAAAAACTCAGCCATGCATATACAAGGAATAGCTCAAGAATGTCCTTCCACCAAGCCGTTGTAGCTCAGTGGTTGAGCATTGACCTATGACCCAGGTCAGGGATCCATTCAGGTCAGGGCACATGCCTGGATTGTGGGCTCCATCCCCAGTGAGGAGCAAGCAGGAGGCAGGTGATCGATGATTCTCTTTCATCATTGATGTTTCTATCTCTCTCTCCCTCTCCCTTTTTTTCTCTGAAATCAGTAAAAACACTTAAAAAAAAAGAATGTCCTTTCATCCATTCATTCACTTACTCACTCATTCATTCACTCACTCAACTCATTTGTTATCCTTCAACATGATAATGAAAGGACCTATGACACACTTGCTCAAACCAGAAACCTCTTGTCATTCTTTAAATATTTCTATCTTTACCCTCATCTAATTTTGTTTAGTTACTTGAGCTTCTGAACTGTATTTTCCAGTCCTGTAAAATAGAGAAATTACCCACCAGAGAGGGTGGTTGTGATATAACAAAATGTCATCTGTGAAGTGCTTGGATCTTTAGTCCTTACTGGTACCTTTCCCTTTGTGCCAAGAATAAGGTCTGGTGATGGCTGTTCTCACATTACAGGCCTTCTTTCAATAGGAGAGAAACATATGTCTACTAGTATTTTCCAAACTCCTACGGCTGGATCTGAAAGAATTTCTTATGGATTAAGCTCTGTTGGTCTCACTCACTGATGTGTGCTGAGAACCAGAATGGGAGCAGGGCCAGTCCAAGGCAGGCCTTTCATTTTGTTGTTGTTGTTGTTGTTGTTGAATTCACATATCTATAAATGGAAAATCATAGGGGTATAACATTTTTTTTCCAGAAAATTATCTACTCATTTTAGTCTACCTTTCTATTTCTATGTGCTCATGTATACATATGGTGTGTATACACACAGACACACATCCCTACAAATGCAAATGTGATTTATTATAAATGGCTGGGAAACCCTGGAACTAATCTGAATAAATCTCTACACTATTCTCAGAGCTTCTTGTTGTCTTAACATTTTTTTTTAATTTTCATTTTTTTGGGGGGAAATAATTACTGATTCACAGAAAATAGCAAAGATAGCACAGAGAGGTACCATGTATCCATCCCACCGCCCAAGGCTATGGCTCTGAAGAATCTGGTTCTCATCACACACAATGTTTAATTATTAAACAACTACAGGCCTGGTGCATGAAAATTCATGCACTGGAGGGGGGGTCCCTCAGCCTGGCCTTCCCCATCTCACAGTCTGGATGTCCTCAGGGGCAGGAGGCGACCTGGTGATCAGGGGAAGGCAATGCGCCATCATACCTCTGCTGCTGGCACTGCTGGTAGCGTAAGCCTTGCCAGCCCTGGTTACCTGAGCCTCGGGCAGCCCTGGGTGGCTGGACAGCTGCCATCCAAGGATTGCCTGTACCTCAGGCTGGCCCTGGGTAGCTGGGCAGCCACCATTTGAGGCTTGCCTGTGCCTTGGCTGGCCATGGGAGACTGGGGGGTAGAGGGGGTTGGGGGGCCTCCAGATACAGGCACATGGAGTGGCCGGGCCCACCTGGGGGTAGGCCTTGCTGCATGCCTGCCTCCCTGGCAGGGCTGAGGGGACTGGGCACTGCCATCTTGTGGCTGTGGGCGCCACCATCTTTGAGGGTGTGACAGTCAATTAGCATATTCCCTCCTTATTGGTTGTGGATGCCACCATCTTTGTGATGGTGTGGGGGTCAATTAGCATATTCCCTCTTTATTAGATAGGATCTTATCGTGCACAGAAAGTAGCTTCCAAACTGCTAACGCATATCTGTAAAGGAAACACATTTACTAACTAAATTATAGCATTTAATATAGCTCTATTGTCTTTCACTTTACCAAGAATTTCGCCCAGTTAATTTCCAGTTTTTCCAAAGTTGTTTAGGCTAGCTCTTTGCCTCCCCAACCCCTTCAATGTGGTTTCATTATTTGTTGAAACTCCATCAAGTTCATTTGCTATTGTTTCTATTCCACTTTGGGTTCCTCTGCCTTCTGGTTGATTTTAATGATTTATTTTGGGGGTTTGTGATTCTAAGTAGATCTATATCAAGAGGTCTTCGAAGAGAAGCACCCCTCCCTCCTCATCCCTGCTACCTGTTTCTGTTGTGTATTTCCCTCCAGCCTTTTCTTGTCTATCCTTTTTAGTTTTAGGGGTTGTCTTTCCTGTTTATATTTTGCAAAAGTTATGTGTATTTTCTTATTCTCTCTTATTTCTTACATCAAAGGGTGTCTTACTACAAATCCACTTCCACTTTGCTTTTTTCACTTAAATGTATTCTGAAAATCACATTGTAGTAGTTAAAAAGAAATCTTTGATTTTTTGTTTTGTGTTGTTATAGCTACACATTATTTCTTTGTGTAGATGTAGCATCATTTTTCAATGATTATTTATGTAGGTGTATATGGGGGTATGTTCTCTCTTCCTGCAGCCAGTGCCCAAAGAGAGAACGCAGGGGTTCATGAATCTTGAGTAGAATGTGACGAGGGTTAAGGAAGAATGAAAAAAAATGAGACTGAGACAGAAATAGAGGAAAAGCTGGGCCTGGGTGTGGCGTCTTCCCTTTGATAGATGAACAGAGTGCTTCCCACACTGGTGGAATATTTATACTCAAAGTAACAGGAAGTTATATCACATCTGGGTGGGCCTTGAGTTCCTGGTGACATAATGGGATTCACCCCCCTAGCACCTGGGCTGGAAAGGTCAGACTGAGTGGTGTCCTTGCCTCTTGGCTAGGACCACCTCCAGGGCGTGGCTCTGCCTGCGCCCTGGGTTCAATTGACAATATTTTTAAGAACGCCCTGTTGTGCTTGCCAGTGGCCCCCACAGGTATATTTAGATCATTTCTAATATTTTGTGATAAACAAGCAATGGTGCCTTGAATAACAATGTATAGATATGTATTTCATGATGTAGATTCCTGGGAGTGGAATTGCAGATCTAAAAGTAAGTGCATAGGTAGTTCTGTTGGGTCTTGCCAAATTCCTCTCAGGAAGTACCGTATTTGCCGGCATATAAGACGACTGGGCGTATAAGACGACCCCCTAACATTTCCACTCAAAATACAGAGTTTGTTATATACTCGCCGTATAAGACTATCCCCTCTTCCGCACACCTTCCACACACCAAATAAAAGGTAAAACAATATCAGATTTGATTTTAACATTTTAATTTATATTCAAATGCTTATGACATGCAGGAAAACTGTCACAAGGCTGTATGTAATCAAACATATACATAAAACAGTGCAAGTTTATTACCGGTAAACATACCGGTAATTCACTAAAGAAAACACACTCTATAGACTGGTACCGTAGATGCTTCTCAGGAACACAGGCAAGCAGCCCACAACCTAGAGGGACTGTCAATGATAGA
>NW_006299715.1:2432316-2432736 GCF_000327345.1 Myotis davidii
TGCGAGTGTGCTAAAATCGCATAACAGCAAAATCGCATAACAGCCGAGCATACACCCAGCAGCGCTGCTGATGCCTGAACGGTATGTGGAATGAAGTGGGCAGGCATCGGGAGGCCACTATGGCACGGGGCAAGCACTATGGGCAGTCTATCTGAAGTGTACCTGGCGTATAAGACGACCCCCCACTTGGAGGCATATTTTTCAGGGCCAAAAAATCGTCTTATACACCGGCAAATACGGTATTGTATTAGTTTGCATGTCTACCAGTAATGTTTGAAGAGTAGGTGCTATATCACAGGGTTGCTAACAGGATGTGTTTCCCTACTTTTTTTTTTTTTAATAGACTTTGTTTAGAGTAGTTTTGGGTTCACAGAAACATTGAGTGGAAAGTGGATTAAAAAACTGTGGTACATCTACACA
>NW_006299715.1:2432928-2435198 GCF_000327345.1 Myotis davidii
CCCAGAGGGAAAGTAGGGGGGGGTGGGGGTAAGGGGAAGAGATCAACCAAAGGACTTGTATGCATGCATATAAGCCAAACCAATGGACACAGACAATAGGGGGATGAGAGTATGAGTGAGGCGGGGGAAGGGGGGAGGTTGGGGGTTAATGGGGGGATGAGGACACATTTGTAATACCTTAACCAATAAAGAAATTTTAAAAAAGTGGACTGTTTCCATATACTTCTTGCCCCACACATGTGCAGCCTCCTCACTGTCAATATCCCTCTCCAGATAGTTATATTCCGGACAACTGATGAACCTACATAGACACACCATACTCATAGCTTCTTTTAGGGTTTACCTTTGGTTTGGTACATGTTATGGGCTTTGACAAATTTGTAATGAAATCTATTCAGCACTATCCTGTATAATAAAAGGCTAATATGCAAATTGTCCCCTCAGGAGTTTGACTGACTGGGAGTTGGACTGCTTGCTATGTCGTGCACTGACCAGCAGGGTGTGGTGCAGAACAAAGGAAGGCCCTGGCTGGCAGCTGGAAGCCAGGGGAAGGAAGGCCCTGATTGGCCCTGATTGCCGCCCCGGCCTAGGGACCCTACCTGTGCATGAATTTCATGCACCTGGCCTCTAGTAGTATTCTATAGAGTAGTTTCATTGTGCTCTAAACTCTCCATACCTGTGCATCCTTCACTTATCCCTAACCACTGCCTACCACTGACCTTTTACAATTCACTTAGTTCTGCCTTTTCCAGAATGTCATACAGTTGGATTCATACAGTGTATAGCCTTTCAGATTGACTTCTTTCACTTAGTAATGTGCCGGGCATGTTCTTTTGTGTCCGTTCATTGCTTGATAGCTCATTTCTTTTTAGTCTTGAATAATATTCCATGTCTGAATGGGCCAAAGTTTATCCATTTACCTACCGAAGGACATTTTTTCTCCTTCAAAATTTTGGCGATTATGAATGAAGCTGCTATAAACATCTATGCTCAGGTTGTTGTGTGGACGTAAGTTTTCAACTCCTTTGGGTAAACACCAAGGAATGTGATTGCTGGGTTGTATGCTAAGAGCATGTTTAGTTGTCTAAAAGGCCACAAAACTGTCTTCCAGAGTGGCTATGCCAATTTGCATTCCCATTAGCAATGAATGGAAGTTCCTTTGCTCCACATCCTCATTTGCCAGCATTTGGTGTTTTCAGTGTTTTGGATCTTGGCCATTTTAATAACTATGTAGTGGTGTCTCATTGTTTTAATTTGTAATTTCCTAATAACATATGCTGTTGAACAACTTTTCATATGCTTATTTGCCATCTGTATATCTTCTTTGAGGTGTCTTCTCAGGTCTTTAGCTCATTTTTAAATCTGGATGTTTATTTTCTATTTAAGAGTTCATTGAATGCTTTGAATAACAGTCCTTCATCAGATAAGTCTTTTCCAAATATTTCCTCCCAGCTTGTGGTTTGTCTTCTCATTCTCTTGACAGTCTTTCACACCATAGACTTTTTTTCTTAACTTTAATGAAGTCAATTGTTCCTTTAATGACTTGTCTTTGGCACTATATTTAAAAAGGCATCACCATAACCCAAGATCATGTAGATTTTCTCCTGTTATTTTCTATAAGTTTTGCATTCTACGTTTATGATTTGTTTTGAGCTAAATTTTTGAAGGGTGTAGTGTCTTTTTAGATTCTTTTTTATTTATTTATTTTTGCATGTGGATGCCTAGTTCATTACAGCACCCTTTGTTTTCCTATTTTTAAAATTTGTCAGTTGAGAGGTGTTGTTATAAACTTACTGTTTTTATAATTTGCATATAATTAATTATGAGTTAATTTCAACATTTTCATGTTTGAGGGCCATCTATACTAATAAAAGGGTAAGATGCTAATTAGACTGGGTCGACTGGACATCTTCCAGACATCTGACTTCCTTCTGGACAAAGCCATGGTGACGGGGACTGAGGCAGAGGCAGTTAGGGGCAATCAGGCTGGCAGGGGAGGGCAGTTGGGGCAATCAGGCCAGCAGGGGAGTGGGTAGGGTGATCAGGCTGGCAGTGGGGCATCCTGCATTATTGAAACTAAACCAGCAGTTGGACATCCCCCAAGGGGTCCCAGATTGGAGAGGGTGCAGGCCAAACTGAGGGACACCCTCCCATGCATGAATTTTGTGTGCTGGGCCTCTAGTATATATGTCTTTGTTTATTTTGAAGAGAGAAGAGGGAGAGAGAGAGAGAGAGAGAGAGAGAGAGAGAGAGAGAGAGAGAGAGAGATG
>NW_006299715.1:2435760-2446055 GCF_000327345.1 Myotis davidii
CATTCCCAGCCCCTCCTGCTGGGTTTCCCCTCCCACTCCCAGCCCCTCCTGCTGGGTTTCCCCTCCCGCTCCCAGGACCTGCCCCTTCCCCTCCCAGCCGCTGCCCCTCCAGCTCGGAGCCACTGTGACTGGGCTTTCCCTCCCACCTCCCGCCTCCTACCTCCGCAGCCTTGGCTCCTTCTGTACTCCAATCTGAGGACAACCTCAGATTTCCCTCGCAACTGGTGTATGCAAATTAACCACCATCTTTTAGCTCTATAATTGAAACATTGTATCTTTTGGAGGTGTTGCTTCAGGAGCTCAGAGGCCGGAGCGGCAGGTGGGGAACGTTGTAGTCCTCCGTCACTGAAGCAAGAAAGCCTCCCTGTTCGCATCAGCTGCCTGGCTGCCTGCTGCCATCTTGGTTGCCAGTTAATTTGCATATCTCGCTGATTAGCCAATGAAAAGGGTATCGGTCGTACACCAATTACCATTTTTGTCTTTTATTAGATAGGATACTAGTCACCCAGTGCATGGAATTCATGCACAGGGGTGTGTCCCTCAGCCCAGCCTGAATCCTCTCCAATCTGAGACCCCTCAGGGGATGTCCAACTGCCAGTTTAGGCCCGACTCTTGTGGGATCAGCCCTAAAACAGCAGTGGGACACCCCTCTCACAATCTGGGGCTGCTGGCTCCTAACCCCTCACCTGCCTGCCTGCCTGCTCACCCCAACTGCCACCCCCTGCTGGCCTGATCGCCCCTAACTCCCTCTGCCTTAGCTCTACCACCATGGCTTTGTCCAGAAGGACATCCAGAAGGCCTCCCCGTCTAATTAGCATATTACCCTTTTATTAGTATAGATTTCTACTATGGATCATATATCGTACCAGAACATTTTACTTCCAGTAGCTCACTTAATTTTCATCATAACTCCATGGAATAGATATTAGTAGCCTGTTTAAGAGTGGGTAAGGGGAATTCAGATAATTTCAGTGATTTTGCAAAAGACAAATCAATTACAGAATTAAGTCAGGTCCTGGCTGGTTTGGCTCAGTGGATAGAGTGTTGGCCTGCAGACTGAAGGTCCCAGGTTCAATTATGATCAAGGGATCATACCCAAGTTGTGGGCTCGATCCAGTAGGGGGCATGCAGTAAGCAGCCCACCAATGATTCTCTTTCGTGGATGTTTCTTTATCTCTCTTCTTCTCCCTTCCTCTCTGAAATCAATAAAAATATATTTTTTAAAAATAAGCCTGGCCAGTGTGGTTCAGTGGTTGAGCATCAACCTATGAACTAGGAGGTTATGGTTTGATTCCTGGTCAGGGCACATGCCTGAGTTGCAGGCTTGATCCCCAGTGTGGGGCGTGCAGGAGGCAAACAATCAATGATTCTCTCTCATTATTGATGTTTCTATCTCTCCATCTCCCTTCTTCTCTGAAATCAATAAAAATATATATATTAAAAAAATTAAGCCAGATCTTTGGGCTTAAAATCCACTGATCGTTATCAACAATGTGTTGAGAAATGTTAGAATTTTGTTTTTCCTTGAGTGCAGAACCTAGGGAAGAGAAGGTTGGTTACCACTGTCCATGACCACCCCTAGCAATGGCTGATGTGTGATAATTTTCTGGTATTTACAAACTATTTCTTGATAAGATGTTGGAAATGTGCTGTGTCTCACATTATTATTAGCATACCCTGATCTGTAGCAGGTTATAAATAATTCAGCCTGAATTTGGCAGGAACAAATGTTTGTCCTTTCCCACTTTCTGTTGGCTTGGGAGGAAATTATTTTCCCTCAGATTGTTTACTGAACAAAAATGCATTTACTTTGTTTTCTAAGCCAGCTGTGTTGTCTGGCCTATTTTCCCCCCACTGCTTCGATGAATAAATTGTTCAAAACCTACTTGCTCCAGTAACAGGAGATCCTGTTAAGAAAATGTTCAGTTAGATGGGTATGATACAGCACAGCAATCTGATGTCGGGTTCAGATTTAAGAAATCAATTCTCTCCTGCTTCAAAAGAATTTTTTATCTGGAAGACAAACTATCAAATTGGAAAATGAAAATCTTCATTCAGAACCATTCTGGGTTCTCTGATGCGTCCACAGTTGCCTATAATATATGTAAAGACAGGTCAGAGGCAATTTCAAATGAATAGTAATGGTAACATTTTCTTAGTCAGAGCTTACTGAGCCCATGCTCATATCAACATGAAAAACACACCATTCATTTGTCTAGAGCATTTTATTGTTGGCACAATGGGAAGCATCTGCAATTCAGAGAAAGGAGGATTGAAAAGTGGATTTGGAGTCAGACCTCTTAGGTTCCATTTTCAACTACATGACTTCATCTCTTGACTGAACCAAGTGTTTTACTCTCTCTGCAGGTATAAAATGTTGAGATTTCAACAAGATTCACATATAAAAGTCTTCTGTATGATCTAAAACACTATGAAAATGCAACAGTTTTTATTCCTATCATTTTGCTTCTATTTTTTTCTTTTCACTAATTTTGTAAGGTGGGTAGAGATAGTAACACCTCCAGAGTCTTACTTGAGACTTGAGCCCAGTGAGCCTTCTAATTCTGTCAAGTTTGCAAGGAGGAAGCTGAGAGTGGGGGAACTCATATCTCCCTGGCCAGCCCTGTGATGATTTTTTAACACATACATCTCTGTGCAGAGTCCATCTCTGGGTGCTGGGAAAAAACTGAAAGGGACCACCCTTAGCCAGTTTATCACAGTGGTGGTGTTACACATGGTTCAGGGACTATCAAAGAAAGTAAATCCTAATCCCTCCCTGCAAGGCACTCACAATTTATTGGGAGGGAAACATTTATGCACAATGAAATGATTGCTGCTGAGTTGACCTATTTAGCAGGCTTCCAGAACAATGGACATTGCATGTCTTTTGTTTTTCGAATCGTTGACTGTAGTCTCACTTGATTTTATTTTCTGTAAAAGCAAATGCTCTTCTGACTTCTTCTTCCCTTATACCAACAGGCTAAGAATTATGAGGTCAACACTCTTTTCATGCAACAGAGTAAAGCAAAAGTATCAGTTCACTTGTGGTCCACTGTGTGGGGTTGTGCATCTTCTGCTGTTCAAGGGTACCATCCTTACTACTCTCTGTTTCCCTAGGGTATAGCCAGTAGCATTTATTTTATGGTTACATCTCTCTAACTTACAGTACACTTATGCCCACCATGGTTCTAAAGAACTACAGCCTTGTGAAGGGAAGAGAAGTGATAAACCAAAGAACTTACATACTTACTAGAGGCCTGATGCATGAAATTCGTGCAAGCAGCTCATCTCCTGCCGCTGCCGCTGCAGCCACCTCTGCCTTAGGCCCCCGTCCCCCACCACAGCTTTGTTTAGAAGGTCATCTGGAAGGACATCTGGTCTAATTAGCATATTACACTTTTATTATTATAGACATGCATAGACCATGGACACAGGCAATAGGGTAGTGAAGACCTAGGGGAGGCAAGGCCTGGGAGGAGAGGGGTAATTGGGTGAAAATGGGAGATATCTGTAATACTATCAACAATAAAAATATATTAAAACAAAAATAACTACAGCCTTGTGAGATTAGTTGCTAAGATGGTGGCCACTCAGAAGCTAGAGCACAGAAAATGTGGTTAGTCCAAATTGAGGCATATTGTAAGTGGAAAATATACCCTTGATTTCAAAGATTTAACAAATGAAAAAGAAAATAAAATAACTCATCAGTGATTTGTATACTAATTATTTCTTGAGATGATAATATTTTGGATAGATTAGGTTACATAAAATGTAGTATTAAAATTATGTATATGTTTCTTTTTACTTTTTTAAGCATGGCAACTAATGAAATGGCAATTATATATGCATTTGCATTATGTTTCTATTGGATATTGCTGATTTAGTCTTTGGTGTTTTCAGAGGATTTGTCAAACCACTACTTTCTCCATGATGATTTCCCTGTTGGTGGCCTTTGGTGTTCATTGCTAGCAACTTTCAGGTCAGTCATCCTAATTCAGTAGAGACACTCAAGTATTGGCCCCTCAAAGAGAAGGGGTCAGACTCTACATCCCTCCCCTTCCAGGAGGTTTCTTTGCTAGTCTGCACATTTCCTGATCCTGCCTGCCAGCTAGCTGTGCATATCAAAGGGAATGTGGAGCATTTACCTGTTTTCCATTTATGAAATTTAAAGTTACTCTTGTGACTCAGAGAGGAGACCAAGAGACAAGTTGGTGCCTCCACCCAGACTGAGGTAAAGTGGTAGTGCTTTAACTACATAATTTATAATGCAACATGACAAGCCAATTAATTTGTTTTATTCTTACCATCTGTAAAGTGGGCATAGCATTACATGCCTATTTGGGTAACCAAGTCCAGAAAGTGGTTAGGAAATCATATAACACTGGGACCCCCCCAAAAAAACAAACAAACAAACAAACAAGGGAAATCATATAACACTGGGACCCCCCCAAAACAAACAAACAAACAAACAAACAAATAAAAAAACACAACACAACAACAACAGAAAAACACAGGGATGAAATAATCAAGTGTGTTTAAATGGTGTCCTCTGCATATCATCTTGTCTCAGAGAGAAAATCGAAAAAGAATCAGCTGATGAGGTAGAAATCAGCTAAAGATGAGGCACTCCAGAAGTGTAAGAAATGTATGAGAGCTTCAGGCATCCCATTGTCCAAGCGCTGACAACATACTTACTACCCTGGGGCCAAAATAAATGCTCTGCTGATCCCACAGCCAGATCACCATCCTCTGATAAAGCATTCACCCTGTAACAAAATTTCTAAATCTTTAGAAAAATCTTAGTGTGGATTATAGCAAACATCTTAGTACATCTTTCTCAGCAAGGATTTTGAAGCGCCGCTGGGGTGAATTTTAAATATAGTGTTATTAACATAATATCCCTACTTATAGCCCAGGAAAATGCAGGGAGGCACTCAGAATCCTACTTGAATATGAAAGGTGGAAACCTGAATTCTTTTTCACTGTGAGTGCAAAACCCGTGTGAAGTGGTAACTCATGGGACTCACAGCCGCTGCCCAGGAGAACTTCTGGGCTGGTCGGGTGATTTTCTGAAGCCATCACTCTGAAAATGCTAGGCTAACTTTTCAATGTAAAAAGAGAGATTAGTACTAGGTACCTCCTCAGTAACTATAAAGTGATTGAGATGTTAAAAGGGGTCCTCATTGTATTAATGGGAATGGGAATAAGGAAAGGGCCTTAACTTTATTGCAGTTTGGCCGTGTATACCAGGACACATGGAAGCTGAGGTTTCCCTTCAATGGGTATTACAGGTTTTAATGGGGGGTGGTGTGGGTTAAAAACCCTGGGCTGAGATGACCAAGCGGCTCCAGGTGGATAAAAGGCCCCTCGGCTCAGAACAATCTGCTCTCCCACTGGCGCCTCTTCTAAAGGGGGTCATCAGGTGAAATCTGTGACTAGAATCTTAAAGTTGAACTGAAAATACATGCCCACAAACATATATGTAAAAAAAATATCCATTCATAACAGCCTCATTAACAGTAGACAACAAAATAAAATAAATGTTCACCAACAGGTTAAAAAATAGAAAAATGTGGCATAGTTGCTCAAGGGAATACCACTGAGCCATAAAAAATAATGAAGCATTGATAAATAAAGTACCATGGTTGAATCTAAAAAACCTTACATTTGGGCAAAAGAAGCCAGAAACTTATGTACTATATTGTTATATTTATATAAAGTTCTAGAACAGCAGAAACTAAAATATGGTGACAGGTACCAGAGCATAGTTGTCCCCAAGGGGTGATATTTGACTTGATGAATGTGGAACTAGCATAACATTTGGGGATGATGAAAATTTTCTGCAACATTATTGGGCTGTGGTTTGCACAAATGTATACATTTATCAAGCTCATCAAAGGTACACAAAATGTGCACTTTACTCTATAAATCATACTCATATTTAATAGAAGAAAAGAAAACATTTTTCAAGTTTAAATGCTCTTTCTTTATATCACAGCCATTGGGAGCCTATGGGCTGAATCCGAGTTCAAGATTTATCCATATTAGCAGTCTTCTCTCCTCCAGGGCTTTTAATGACATTTCTGTCCTTCACTATTTTCCCAAGAAGTTAGGAGAGAAAGAAAAGTAGCCCAAACATGCGTGGACTTTTCTAACCAGAGAAAGGGTTTGATTCTAAAGAGCAGAGAACAATTCTTTCATTAGAACATCTAGATTCAGAAACTGTTTTACTGATCATTGATCTATAATGGTTCCCTTAGCAACTAGCAACTAATTTCTGAAATAGAATGTGGAGTTTGAAAAATAAAAAAATCTTGGATTATTTTGGTCATATTTTCCAAAGGGGAAAAAATGCATCTTTTATTCCAAACAGAATAAAGGTAAAGATGACATAGCTTTAAAGTAGATATAGACTGGTCTCAGAACATACATTTCTACTTCCTTGAGAGTAAGTCAAGTTGAATCAAGCCTCAGGCTTATGTGTGTTGATGAATCACATTTAAATAAGGTGCATAATGACCAAGTCAGTCTGGATGTGGACCATCAAAGGCAAATGATGTGCCACACACTTTATGATTTTCAGATTCTGAGAAATGTAGCAATCTTGTCTCAGTTGGTACTAAAGTGGTCTCAAATAAACACCAAAGGAGCATGGGGATTCTAATCATGTTAATTAATAATAATACTTAGCTTCAGTTTCCTGACTTCGATGGTTCTCCCTCTTTTTGACTTGTAGTCATAAGATGATGATGATCATGATAATGATGAGGATACTGATGATGGTGGTAGTGGTGGTGATGTAGATACTTATGAGAATGTCAGCTGTCAAGGTGAATATGGGTAGCAAATTATAACCCACAATAATTTCACAATAGACTTACCTTGCAGACTTTCCTCCATTCTTCTGCTCACACTACCCTATCATATCAAGACTATGTTCTCTGCCTAATTTACAAGACCAATCATTCTTGCTCCTACAGTTTCTGTAAAGGCAACCTTCCCACCAGCACATGATCCATATATGCTTATTCTTCTAATAGGAAGGTTCTACCTGGCATAAAAAAGCAAGCTCCTGATTGTAAAGGAACTGTGTATTATCTTTATAAACATTTTCTTTATCTTTTCTAATTTTAATTGAGCATACAAAATAAAAGACACTACATTTAACAGATGTGAAAGAACATACTCATTAAATAATTCCAATGCATTTATAAATATGAAATGGATAGGTAGGTATGATAAAGCTATAGGATAACTACAATCCTGAGCAAAGAGATTTTCTAAAATAGCTGTGTTACTGGACATTGGTTTTCAAAAGCTCAAAAGACTGCAGTGAAAGTTTTTATTTTAAGAGCAATCATAGAAAGAACCAACTGACCTTGCTCTTCTCCGTCTCAAGACTGAAAATAAACAGTGAAAGTGTATCTTAGTGGTTTGTAAGTGATTCAGAGCAGGATGCTCAGCTATTAGAAAGCCATCGATTGGGCTGGAGGAAATGAGTTGGCTCCAGCATGAAATAGACGCCAATGCCCAGGATCAGGAGATCAGGGAAGGATGCCAAGGTGCGTGGCATTTCCTGGCAGAAACCCAAGCTCAACTCTACAGGCCTGCTCTTATGCGAAATCTAGGCTTTCCAGCCTTTCCAGAAATCTTACCTTGCTGTTCAATGTTTTTCATTCAAGATTCTTGATATTAGTGTAAAACTTTCCTCAATTACAGTTTCCAAACTCACATGTTTAGGTTAAAATCCATTCATTGTCCTTAGACTATTTATTTAGACTGACAATCAACATGATTCAAAGACACTATTTTCAGAAATATTTCTCACTCTGAAAAGTAAGCAAATTTTCCAGGACTGTTACTCAGAACAAAATCTTAATGGTTCAAAACTATCAAAGCCATTAGCCACTCTCACCAGACTGCTTCCAATAAAGTGTATCGGGAAGTGTCGTGGTCGAACGGGAAACCAGCAGATATCAGTTCTATTCTGGGCTTGACTTCTGTGTGACCTTGAGCAATCCACTCCATTTTTCTGCAGTTCAGTTTGCTCAGCTTTCAAAAAATTGCAAAGATAATGCCAGGATGTTGTGGAGAGTCATCAGATTAGCAAGACGCTTTGGACCTCTGAGACACAGCTAATGTGGAAATAGACGGTACCAAAGGCTTGCCTCACAGCAATACATCTTACATTCTATGACTGTATTCTTCTTTTTCTTTTCCTTACTGCTTTCAAGCTCTGTGAATTATTCTTTTCAAATACTGCTTTGTTCTATTTGAATTGTTGCTCGGTTACAAATGGTGAGATAAATGCATGCTCTACTGAAATCAGTTCATTTCGATGCAAAATGCAAGGAAGATTGAGGGGGTACTTATAGAAAGTAAGTGATTAGTTTGATGATAATTCATAATTTCCTGAATATTAAAAGGGTCTCCTGGCTTCTGTGTCCTTTTTCTAACCATACAGAGTCTAACATTGTTTTACTAACACCGCCTTATATCTACCAAGTGATTACTAGCTGCCAGGCATTTTGCTGAACACTTCGCTTGCATTATCTCATTTGGTTCTCTCACAAGTCCCCGAGATGTGTTTTTATTAGTGTCCTCATTTTACAGACCAGAAAACTGAGTGAGGATTAGAAAAAAATCAGTCACTCCAGTTTTCAAGAGCGTCACTGTCATTCAACCCTGGACCTCTTAGCTTCTTGCCACTAACTTATATTTTCCCCAAATGAGTGATTGCCAAACATGAGTAAGCTGTTGAATATTTGCCATGCTTGTTAAAGATGCAGCTTCCTGAGACACATAGCAGACAGTACTGATACTATGGCTCGTTCATTGCATGTTAAAGACACATCCAGGATTTGCAAGTGAGGGGCCCTGCTGCGGACTCAGTGAGGACTGAGGGTCAGAACGAAGGCCATAGATAGGCCTCCTGTTGCCATGTTGAGATAAGTAGTTGGGCACAGCAAATTTTATGACACTCAGCTATTGGCTAATTAAGCAAGTGTGACTAGAAATTGACAAAATGAAATTGTGCTTATGCACCTCAAGAGCAACTGTTTCTTTAGGGACCACTTAGCCACGAGCCAATCCTTACTGGCCAGTGGCTGCCATGGGAGATTGCAATAAGAGTTACTGTAAGTCAGGGTTTCTGAACCTCAGCACTGTTGACATTTTGGACTAGATAATGTGTGTGTGTGTGTGTGTGTGTGTGTGTATACTGGGGAGGGGATTGTTCAGTACATTGTGGGATGTGTATCAGTATCCATGTTCTCTATTTACTAATAGTGAGTAGCCTGCCCTCCCAAGTTGTGAAAATTAAAAATGTCTCCATACTTTGTCAACTGTCCCTTGAGCAGCAACTTACTCTTGCTGGAGAGTCACTGTTCTATGCTCTATTGGATGGCTCAAGACACTAGGGAGGACCTGCTGTGGAAGTCTGTTTTCCCCATAACTCTTCTTACTTAAAAAGAATTTGTAAAGACTCCAGAGTTCAATAAAGCCTGCACTTAAGACATTTATAGTCTAGTAAAGAAAATACCATATTTGCATGTATAACAACAATATAAAGTGTTAATGGTTGTAAAAAAAATTTCCCAGGGTTATGTGGGCCCAATGGTAGCTTCCCACCTGAGACACCTGGAGAAACCCTGCATTTAGGGACTGGGGTAGAAAAGCAATCCAAACAAGAAAAGAGAGAAGACCAATCCAAAATGAAGCCTGAGAACCACAGTTTGTAAAATTCGTGGAGGCCAATCGATGGGTGTTAGGGACATGAGTTGGCCAATAAGGCTACGTGCTGCACAGAGTGGGAGAGAGAGGACGTGGAACAGCCAGGAGCCTGAGCAACCAGCCTCGTTGGCTATAACTAGAGCACTTTGAGGTGAGGGGCAGCAGGAAGATGGCAGCGAGTGAGAAATGACAGATGAGACAGTGAAGGTAGAAGAGAAAACCACTTTGGGAAAGCACTGTTTCAAAAAGAGTGAAAGTTGGTGCGGAGGCTAAAGCAGAAGAAAAAGACCATTTAAGCTGATGTAGTCACAGAATGGTTCCAGGACTAGACAGGTTGGGTCAAAACAGAATAAAGGTGTGAAAAGTGATGTGGCTTCAGCAATTAAAGGTCCTTTGACAATTTTGCACGACACAAAGAAAGGTCAAGAAGTAGTTGGCCAGGACTCCTTTTTTTTTGTTGTTGTTGTTGTTGTTATTTTAAAAGCATGGAAAGAAAAACAGTCACAGGGATGGATCTCTTCTGACAGTTCCTTGAGAAATCACATAAATAAAAGGCCTTAAGG
>NW_006299715.1:2446571-2452875 GCF_000327345.1 Myotis davidii
ATTATATGGTTCTTAACTTTTTCTGACCTCATTTAGCATGATATTCTCAAGGTCCATCCATGTTGTCTTAATGGCATTATTTTATCTTATGGCTGAGTAGCATTCCATTGTGTGTATGTACCACATCTTCTTTATCCAGTCCTCTATGGGAGGAACTTTGGTTGTTTCCATGTCTTGGCCACTGTGAATAATCACTCATGTTAAGATGCCATTAGAGCCATTGGAAAAGGGATTAGAATGAGGTGCACTCCATGCATTTTGATCGCTGGTGTGAGCCCCTGTGGACAGCACATGGGCGTGGCCTCAGTCTCTTCTAAATCATGCTCCCTGGAGCGCCACCTTCTGGCATGCATGCCTTGGCTAAATATTTGGGTAGAACTAAGAATTTCACGGGAAGCACTCTCCAAGTGCCCACTTGGCTCCAGGTCATATTTTCCATTTTTGTGACTTTGCATCTGTATCTCCACTTAGAATGTGCATGAATGGTACACTCAGCAAGCACAACGCCAACTTGGAACTTGTAGGACAAATGTGATCCACCAAAGATTATTTTTTAGAACAACAAAAAATAAACCAATAGGAAAAAGGTGGCAGAAATCAATGGCTCGTGAAAATAGAATTTAAATTGGTAGCCTTTGTGGTTCGGTTATCCAGACTTTGATTTCATGCCTTTGGACAGACAGTAGCTGCTGTGCTTATCTGTGTTGTTCTGTTGCCATAGCCATGTGACAGACAGATGCACTCCAGGCCCCGGGAGCAATCTGCAATCCTGACAATGGCTTAAGACAGAACAGTTTCTATTCCCTGAGCAGGGGAGTGGGGATGGACAGAACACAGGGCTGAATTCAGTATATCTAGAATTCTCACATTTAATTCCACTGAAGTTACACCATGAGACTGGGGCATGTTAAAAACTTCCCACATAAGGCACACAGTCTTAGAGGAAACCTTCATGCACCCTTGTCTTCTGTTTTTTGTTCATTACAGGGGTTACAGGAATAAATCTGCTCTACCCATCAGTGTCATCAGTTTAAGATCCAAGTGGCCACACACATATTATCCAATTACCCACTAAAAATGTTTTTGGGGAATAGTTTTTAAATAATATATTTTCATGTTATCAAAATATGTAAAAAAACCCACCTACCAGTGAATAATGCAGGAAAGGAATAACACCTAAAATCTGAGAGGCCCCTATATCATTTTGCCTTTTTTCTTTCTAGCTCGTTTCTATTGGTTTTCTACTATATCATTTCATCCCCAAGCTGTTGAGAACAATAGTGTGTGTTTCCAGTTCATATCCTACTTTTGGAAAGAAGTATTAGTGGGTAGATGCCAATGAGAGAAATAAACATGTTAGCATATCCTGCTTTCTACCTTTTCTGGTCCCAACTCTATAAATCACAGACGTGAATACAGGCTGGTGTAAACAGTCAGAGTATTTAATTCCCTCATGTGAACTCAAGGAAAGTGTGCGGGTTGGAGGGCTCTCTGGGAAAGAGCGCAGACCTTTGTGTTTGTTTAATTACTGGATGCTGTTGAGTTACCTCATTAGGCCCATGCAGATTTAATGATGCTTTACTGAGGGAGCATTGGAAGGTCCCTGCAGAGGGCAAAAGATTGTTTTCCTTGAATATTTCTAAGGCATTTGTAACCTCTTCTCTATAATTGCCCTATTTGTTTATGACTTTCTTTTAATAGCACAGGCCTTTTCTTAAATGATTGCATTTTTAGCCTATCATTATTCCTCTTGCACAGCTCTGTGGATTCTTCTTGCTGAAGAGCCGATGACCCATTGTTACTGAGCCTCTGCACCATGGATGGTTGGGGTCACTGGAATTTCATCTGTTTATCCCTTATAACACCTGTCCCAGTGACCAGTAATGGTGACAATCTTTGGCGTTTTCAAGATTTGAGAATCTATCGATAGACTCTTTCACAAACATTAGCTCAGTCTATCACCCCATTGCCGGGAAGGAAGCAGAATTTTATTGGGGATGGTGATACAAGGGAAGCATTTGGAACAATATTTTGTAGCAGTTTGGAGGTAAAGGTCAATCATCTGTTGTCTTGAACTTCTCTCAACATTGTGTTTTGTTTTGTTTTATAGAAAACAATCCATTATCTATTTAGACAATATCCTTTTTCAGAGAAGTCTTTAAGATTGTTTTTGTAGCTGTGGCTTAGCAGGCAGAGCTGGGTCATCTATGAAATCATTTCCTATGTGTCTCAGTGCTTCTCTTGCTGTTGATGGTAGATGATGGATCAGGTTTTTATGGCTCAACATAACATCTCTGGTGCCATGGTGATCTACATGGCCAAATCCCAAAGGAGGAAGGCTTCTGAGGACTGTACCATCTAAAAGCTCAAACAAGAAGGTGCGGCCATCAGAGAAGTCCTTTGGGAAAAATGCCTCTGCATTTGAGTTGGAAGTCACATTTCTAGACTTGCTCCTCTAATCTCTGATGTTAGCAGTAAGCAAATGCGCTGTTAGGGTATCAGGACTGGAGTAGGCTAAACTAGAATTGGATTGGGAAAGGTATGCTAATGGGCAATGGGATTGATACATTTTCATGAAATAAAACAAATAACTTGCTCCCTTGGGTGGACTCAGAAACGCTGCAGCTTCTACTCCCAGGATTCATTCAGGCACCAGGATGTTAATGTTTTTTTCTAATATTCTGCAAGACTCTCACTCTTTTATCCCTGATGAATAAAGGGCGACTTTACCAAAAGTTGTGTGTATCAGGGGTTCAGGTAATAGTAATGATGTGAGTATCCCATCTCAAATAAGCCTTAGAGAGATTTTCCTAATATTCATAAGGGTTCAGAGTTAAGATGGAATTTCAGTCCAATTCTTTTGATATCAGGCTTTCTAACTATCAACCCAATTTTAAGTCCCCTCCATTGCTGTTGTCCCTGCACAGAGTGTTTAATAAAGCTTTGTTGAACTGGATTGAATGGAACTGGAGGCCAAAGAGGAATTTAGATCTGCCTTTCAATAAAGGCAATTTTCTCTGTACCAGATTTTCAGCTCCCTATTCTGCCTCTCAGTTCATTTGATAAGAGACTAGATTTGGGCTTGTTTTAGTAGATAAGTTTAGTTAATATTTGTTTTAGGAAAGTGGGATTAGTGCAGATAGGTGGGGAATGAATTATACATTCTCTGTGCAACTGAAGGTTGTTAGAAAAACATGCAGCTGCCAGTTGTTTCTGAGTGAGCCATGAACAGAGAGGGCTGGAGGTGATTGCCAAATGTTCCGCTTTCTATTTATTAGATTCACTTTGGAAATGGTGAACGGGAATGATTAGGTTCTTCACTCAAATGAAAAAAAGAACTTTTTCAAAGAGAAAGTGACACATATCTATGTAAATATGGAGAAGGCAATTCTGAAGGCTGGCAGAGAGTGCAGGCAAAGGGGGTTGGAGAAACACAGGAGCTGAGTTGTGGGTATATTGAGTCAATATAGGTAAGAAGCCAAAAAGAAGGGTGTGACATAGGAAGAGACAACTCAACTGACAAAACAGACCCTGGCAAGAGAAGCCATTCTAATGCAGAGTCCAAAAGTGTATCCATCTCAGGTAGCATTGTGAATAATATTGACACTGACAATTTTACAGGAACAGAAACTCTCTGTACAATGCAACTTGAGGTTAAGATTGGCTAGTAATAATAGCTAATAGGGTATCTTTCATCCTGCAATCCCATGTGCCAGGTACTGTGCTAAGTACTTTTCATGCATTACCACATTAAATACCCCCATGGACCCCTATGTTCCAGGGACAATCATACACAATTTACAGATGGAGACATACTCAAAATACTTCGATTTTTGTCCCAACTTATAAGCCCAAAGTGGAGAACTCAAATACAATCTCAGATAGAGTTGGTGTTGGACTGTTATGGATCACAGTGCATCATAGTGCATGTAAGCTTCTTTGGAGAGGAAAACCAGAGAGTGAGCATGAATGTTATTTGAAGTGCTCTATAGGGAGATGCATTTGAAGCACTAAGACTTGGGATTTTTACGGGGTTCGTAAGTCTTTTTCTATCATTAGGAAAACACTGTTTTGAAGAGAAACTATCCATTCCTCATCAGATCATGGGGCTCAGATTAAGGATGATTTTCTCTATTTAGGATTGACTTATACAAAAGCAGGGCAAACATGGACAGGTAGATACTAGTAGGGTTGACCATGTTGTTTCAATGAGAGAGGCAAAACAGGGAAGATAGTTTGGCTGTCACTCATTATTATATACCCCATCAGTTCTGTTTCTCTAGAGGATCCTGGCAATATAATTCAGGATATGGAAGTATAGAAATTGGATCTTTCTAGGTTGTGCTGATACCCAGGAGAGAAGATAGAGTAAATTCTAGCTTGTCCAAGGCTCCTTCTGTATAATTGTTCACTTCATGTTGCCTCCCAATAATAAATTCTACTTCACAACTTAAAAAGGAACTGCAGATTTGAGGTCTTCATAAAATTAGATGAGACCTAGCCAAAACCGGTTTGGCTCAGTGGATAGAGTGTCGGGCTGCAGACTGAAAGGCCCCAGGTTCGATTCCAGTCAAGGGCATGTACCTGGGTTTGCGGGCACAATCCCAGTAGGAGATGTGCAGGAGGCATCTGATTGATGTTTCTCTCCATCGATGTTTCTACCTCTCTCTCTCTCTTCTTCTCTGTAAAAAATCAATAAAACATATTTTTAAAAAATTAGATGAGACCTAAATTTGGCAGCCAGATTCCTACTCAGATGTAGAGAGAACAACGGGCCCTGCCAATGTCCAAGGGAAGGGAGTCTCTGCTGTTTATTCAACACATACTATGCAACAAGCATGCTCATACGTCTTATCTTTTTTTAATCTTCACAAAATATACCCTTGTCTCCATTTTTAGATGGCAATCAATGTTGCTGAAACCCAGAACTCACATTCTCGCCACGACAACAAGCTTGCTTCCTAAAACCGGGCCAAAGAATGGATGGAATGCACTCCCAGATCCTTATCCAAAACTCCTAGTAGGAGAGAGTCCAAGGGCCTGAGATGTGTAAGACTGATGGGTTCTGCTTAGGACCCTGATTCCAGTCTCACATCTCCCACCTTGCCTTGTGCCTCTTTATCACCAGCCCCATATGCCTATGTGGTACACATGAGCCTGGGGAAGATGCCAGGCCCTGGCATGCAATGCTTGTTTTATAGCCAAGCACACCTGCTTCCTGCAGCTTGCCAGACCCTTTAGCTACTGGCTGTTGGGATGGATGATTTTCTATCTCCCTTTAGACCCCATGCCTGTTTTTAGTTTGCATAGAAGAAACAACTCTTCTATCTCCCCCACTCTCTCCTTCCCTTCCTCTCTCTCTCCTTCTCTCTTTTACCCATGTCTTCTCCTTCTCTCTCCCTCTACCCTTTCCTTCCCTCTTTTTTTTTTTGATAGGACTTTGTTCTCATTTTACAAAGATAAAAAAGAATCAAAACCTTTTCTGAATGCTTTTGCTGACACTTGTAGATAGGGCCCATTTCATGCAAAAGGCCCGTGCCTCTGGCCTATTCCCCTTCATCTTTCATTTGGTTCTCCTACCCATCCATTTTCCTCATTGCTTTTTCTTCCTGTAGGATTTTCACCAAGCCCTAAACACAGGTGTTTGTTTTGACTGATGCTTTGCTGTTTGTCATGCAAATAGGATTTTACTTGAAACGTAATTTTAATTTGATAGATGTTCTGGTTGTTTGTCATGCCAGCACGATCTTGCTAGCAGACATTTCTACCCAACTTTGATAATTCCCACATTCCCACAGTTCCTCCAATCATTTGGTCTTGTTATGTAAGACCCAGGATTTAGTGGAATTAAAACCACTTTGATTATATTTATTAAATTCATCATCCATAACATTTTCACATACCTCATAAATGCAACTTTATCATGGATTTTTAAAATGGCTAAAGATAACAATGATTTTTCAATGTTTTAAAAATACATATGTACACATACGTATATACATATTTATACATATATACATATGTATGCACATATACATACATATCTACAATGCTATGTTCTTTTTTAATATATTTTATTGATTAAGATATTACATATGTGTCTTGTCCCCACGTTACCTTCTACCCCCCCTCCCCCGCTCATGCCCTCACCCCCTCCCCATTGTCCTTGTCCATTGGTTAGGCTTATATGCCTGCATGTAAGTCCTTTGGTTGATCTTTCCCCCTTACCCCCACCCACCCCTACCCTCCCTCCAAAGCCCGACAGTCCAATCAATGCCTCTCCGTCTCTGGATCAGTCCTTGTT
>NW_006299715.1:2454547-2461888 GCF_000327345.1 Myotis davidii
TCAAAAAGACAACCGTGTCCTCAGGTGCCAGACCCTTTCCACGCGCGCGAGCCCCCTACCTCTGCACTTTACTTCCACAGCTCCTCTGGCTCTCAGTGTGCTTTTTTTCCCTTCTAGTTGTAGAATTTACACTCAGCCAGCCTTCCTGTAGTTCTGGATGATGTCCGTTTTGTGTTTTTGATGTATTATTCAATTGTTGTGAGAGGCAGCAATTTCCCGGTGTTTATCTATGCTGCCATCTTAGTTTCTCTCAATGCTATGTTCTTGAGTTTACTTTTCATTTATTTTCATAATAATAAGACTTATTTTGTTCATTGATAAAAACAAACAAGGGATCTAGATCCTGATGTTGAGTTTCAGATACTGCGAAGAACATCAGTAGCAAAGATCTGGGGTTGTTGGAAAGCCATTTGCCTGGATAGAAAGGTGAAAGGAGTCCATAAACAGCTGTAATGCAGAGTGCACTAGGAGTTGGGGTGTGCAGAGGATGCTAGGGGTCAGCCCAGGGAGCAGAGGAGGAGTGCCTCATTATCTCAGGATAATTCACACTGAGGTCAGACAACTTAAAGTGAATCCATGGAAACAAAGAGGCATATTTTGGAAAGAAAATAAAAGCAAGTTTGACTGGGATAATGTATGAGAAATGAAACAGACTTTGAAGCTCATTGTGATGAGTTTTTCCTGTGTTATATTTAAAAATCTAAGCTACAAGTGCAATTGAGATTTAATTCATAGGATGAACAAATAATAGATTAAGTTGGTTTCATTGTTTTGAAAGTGGCTGCATTTTATTATAGACATATGTGATTGGGATAAGTATTCTTTCCTTTCCAACAGTTTTTCATACCACAACCTTAAAGAAAGAACTGTTTTAAAAAGTATTTAGTACTTTAATCACCATTCCAAAAGCCCTTCTTAATCTTTTGATAATTAAATTAGTTGCTTTTGAGATACGTTAGGATTCTCTTTATAGTTTGTCCTTTCTTCAGTTGTTAACTGATTAAATTCTGCCATCTTCTTATCTACCACTGGTTTTACAGAAGAATTGGAAAATTCTGTAAGACCACTTTTAATTCTATGTATTGTATTCCTCAAGTTGGAAATACCATATCAAAACAACAGATGCATTTATAACTGAGAATCTAATGAACCAAAACACTGACATGGCATATCAAGGTGAATGCCTGTGTTGAAAGAGAGATAGTGAGAGTAGTGACTCATATTATAGATGAATATTTCATTAAGAAACATTTTTTAGATTTTTTTCAACTTTTGCTTTCCTTGAAACTGTGTGACTATGGGGGCAAAAACAGGAAGAACTGAATCAGCTGTAAGATCTTCAGTCAAGAATCACATCTAAGGGGTGTTTGGTGGGTTGGCAGCAAGAAGAAAGGGAGTGCTCAAAATCCAAAGGTGCAGGAAATAGACCAGAAAGTGGAATGTCAGGGTCACTGGCTTATTCCACAGGCCCTGGGTGAGGCTTACATTTGCTGAATGTGGTTGCTTCTGGGGGCTGAAGTAGAAGTGATGGACACCCTAATATTGCCATGATATCATAGATTAGCCTGTAGGAGTTTGGGGTGGGCAAACTTTTTGACTCGAGGGCCACAATGGGTTCTTAAACTGGACCAGAGGGCCGGAACAAAAGCATGGATGGAGTGTTTGTGTGAACTAATATAATTTCAAAGTAAAATTTATTATGTAAAAGGGTACGGTCTTTTTTTCAATAGTTTTATTTATTTCAAATGGGCTGGATCTGGCCTGCGGGGCATAGTTTGCCCACGGCTGTATTAGGGAGTGCTCTTAGGGTCCACACCTGTGGCAGAAAAAAGAAGGATTTGGCAGAGGGTGATGACAAGTTGCAACATAGTCTTATCAGAAGCTTCAGCCAACCTTTGGAGACTGGGATGAGCCTTCAGAGTTGCTCTGAACTGAGGTTGAGGAATCTGATTATGCCTTCACATTGAGCAGTCAGTCCCAGGATGTTGATATTAGTTTGGCAGGAGCCCTGTTTGGTGGAGGCAATCTCTATAGGATGCTAATTGGTGAGGCTATCTGGGAGGACATCCTTGAAGCTTGAGATGATAATAATAACTTATGTTTATTGAAAGCTTACTATTTACTACATGTATGCCATCACTACTTAAAGTACTTCACTTGAATTAGTGTTTGTTTTTTAACTTAAAACAAACTTATAAAAAGATGCTGTTTCATCCTCACTTTAAAGATGATAGAATTAAAGTTCAATTAATAAATGGAATATCACTGAGCCTGCTGTTTATAGTCCAATACTCTGCTCAAATTATCCCCATCTATTAAACAACTCCGGGGAAGTCTCCCTCATCACCAAGCACATCACATGAGCTATCCTTCTGCAAGTCACACATTCTTCATCCAGTACATTGTGGTACCATTCTTTCTTCTTCTCCTTCTTCTTTTTTTAAAGTTAAGTGTGCCTTACACAACACATTTCTCTATTGTTTCCTATAAGGAAGAGATACCTATTGCTCCATATTACAGAGGAAAACATGAGAGCATTTCTTCATTCATTTACAATGTCAAAAAGTAGATAATCAGCATTATTGTAAAACAGAAAATGTTCAAAATTTAGGAAGTGTCAGTAATAAACCCATTAAACAAAGTAACTTCCCTCAGCAAGCTCTTATAGTCCAACTACTTACAGAAGTTAGACGGCTCCCAAAGTCATAGATGAGGCAACGGGCAACATTGGGGTTGCTACTTTGACCTGTGGACACCAGAATCCCCATGCTTGCCCCTAGGCCACCTGAATCTCAGGCCTGTATTACCACCTTCCATCACCTGAACACAAAAGAAGGGGCTGCTCCAGGAAAATCTGCATTGGTCCTTCCAGTCCACACATTAATGGCTTTATAAGGAAAAGCCACCTAATTCTCAGTTCTTCTGACCAGTTGCTTGTATCTTCACACCTTAAGGCTTCGTGCATTTTTATTTATAGGCTAATCTATAATAAGCCTGGAAAAATATGATTTGGATTTTGGAGTGATAATTTCAGTGCAATGCCTACCCCCAGGTAGGAGCATGAACCAAAATATCTTTAGCACTTTTATTCTACCCTGGGTGCTCTCTCTTCTTCAGAAGCAGAGGTACCGCTGGAGTGGAGAAAATACCAAGGATGAGTGGAAGTGATACAGATGTTTAGAAAGGCCTGAAACAAGTAATGAAGAATTGATCCCTACAGAATGGATTTCCACATTCACTACTGTACTCAGTGGGTGCCCTACAATGAAGCCTTTTTTACTGTCCTATCTAAGGTTCTCTTGGTTGATGGAAGTTGAGTGGCTCTATAAGTAGTTTTCTTACTCTCTACAGTTATGACAATTGTATACTATTTACTTCTCAACTACTTGAGCTAAATATGTAATAACTAACAATACTTAGGCAGTAAATGTAGACATATAGATATCCTGGACCAGGAAGATGGGAAGAAACCACTAAATCTAATAATTGCTCAACTGTGGATCTGTCATCATTTCAGAATGCCCTCTTTTAATGCTTTATATTAATTATGTTCACATATACTGAGCAGTTTTAAAATAATAGTGTAAAGGATGAGTTCTACCATGCCTGAGTTTTCTATTATGTGCAAGAGGTTATGTAAAGCAATTTTTAAATGATTTTATTTACTCTTCCAACTTGATATCTGATACAAATTATTTGAGAACCTTTAGATTTTAGAGGCAGAACCAGAATTTGGGCACAGGTTGTCTGTGGCAAAGATTGCTGAATTCCCTAGTCACAGTGGTTCATCATAATCCCTGTCGATGGACAGGTAGTTAAGTGTTGTTATATGTATCTGTGTCTCCTGGGTCTTTTTGAGCATGGCATGGGGCTCTCCAAGGCTGGTTGGTAACACCATTTCTTGAACTCCAACCATTGTCAGACATTGGACTTGACACTGAGAAGGGAAATATAAAACAGATACACGTCCTGCCTCAGTGGGTTATAATTTGTAAGGAAATAGTACTGTACCATTTATAAGTGCTATGGCAAAAATATAGGCAAAAATATGGCTTACATTATTGAATTTTATCATCCTAATCACCTGTGAGATATACAAGAGCAGGTATTATCCCCTATTTTGGGGTCTGAGTTTACTCATTTGTCAAATGGATTCCTGGTTGATACAGTATCTAATATAGGATGGCCAGGTACTACTTATAAGTAGCAGATCGTACTTCTGGTCCAGTGTAATCTCATGTATACAACCTCATGTATACAATATCATGTATACTATGCAACAACTGCTATTATAAAGTTAAAAATACAATGAAAAAGTCTACCTAAAGTGCTAAGGAAATTGAAGGAAAGTTAAGAAAAAGGGAAGGGATAAAGGAAAAATATAAAATTGTGTAGCAGGTCTTCTATGCATGAAGCATTTGGTATATTTTAGTTTTTCAAAGAGAAAGGAGATGTAAAACATTTCATTCAAGATTTCATAGCTAGTAAGTGACAGAGTCAGGAATGAAATTCATGCCCCTTTTACCCACAAACCTGGCTTCATTTGACCACCTACATTCCCAGTCTCAGAGAAGGGCATTTTAGCTGAGAGGAAGACTATTTCTAGGGCTCAGGAGTACTGTAGTGTCGCTCTTAGAACAAAGACTAAATTCCATTTTTCTTTTTCACTGCATATCATTGTGCTAATTGATAGCAGGCCACAGTGAAAATAAAAACATTAACTTTACATCATTATGAAAGTTGTGGTCTTTTTCTTTTTGGTTCTGTTGATACCATTGATAATTGGATCAGACTCTGGATAGAATAAAAAATAAAGATAACTGTTCGAGCTGAGATGACCTATATATTCTGTTGCTAAATATCAGTGTTAACAAAGATAAACTACGTCTTTTTATTTAGGGAACCAGTGCTTGCCACATATTTCAAAGTAGAGGTTTATTTATAGGTAAAAAAAAGGAGTGTTCATAAAACCAAAGGACAGAACTTATGGTAGTCTCTTGTTTTATTTTCTGGATTTTTCTGTGTCTGTTCTTTTTGGGCACATGGAAAAATAGAACTTGCAATGCCTTTGAAGTAAAATGGAGCTATCTGAATATTTCTGGTCAATGGATTATGAGCAGAGGTGATAAAGACCAAGCATTCAGTTACTAATGTGAGAGCCTCCAGTTCTCTCATTCTACTGGTGTTTTAACTGGAAATGTTTGAATGTTTGTTGCTTCACCAGCCACGGCTCCTGAGTGATTCCAATGAGAAAAGCCTCCACCTACACCCTCTGTCTTTGCTGATGTACAATGGACATGTAGTGTAAATAAGAAATGCATGCGTTTTTATTTTATTTTAAATATTGAGCTTTTGAGGTCATTTGTTCTTGCAGCCTATCCTGGTCTAGCCTGAATGATACAAGAATAATAATGGGACACACTCAGTAAAAATGTTGGTTTTCTTTCTCACAAACCTCTTTAATATCAGCCTTTTTTATTTTAAAAAATTGATTTTTTGGAGAGGGGGGAAGGGAGAGGGGGAGAGAGAAACATCATGTGAGAGACATTGATTGGTTGCCTCCCATATGCACCCCCACAGGGGATCAGACCCACAATCTGGGTATGTTCCCTGACCGGGAATCAAACCAGGTATCTTTTGGTGCATGGGATAATTCTCAAACAACTGAGCAACACTGGCTTTCTTGAAAATTTTAAGAGTGCTTCTTGAACTCAAAAATAGCAATTCCTACAGACAGAGAGTATTGCCTCTTTAATTTTTTTTATATCACCTCCAAATCTATTTCTGACACAGCAGAATTAGAAATAGAGTAATAAATCTGAAGGAATTATTTGATAATATTTGGCTTTGGATTTTGCATTCTGATTGGGGATAAACTGGGGATAAAATCAGAATTTCTATTTTATTTGGAAAGCATGCCAGTCAAAGGTGTCACTTAACACATGACCATTTTAAGATTTTCATTTCTCATGAAATCACATGGGCCAAAAGCCACATCAATCAATACAATTACTATGGCCTCCCGAGTTTCAAATATTATTCAGTAACTCTATTTATTTTGGATTTTGCCATCCTTAGAAGCATAATAAAGCATGATGTACTGACCTCAGATTCACCTTTCTCATAAAAAGAGTCTACAAAGAGATGGTTTTGTGTGGTTGAAAACCAATAGTTCAAAATTGAAAAGATAATTTACATAAAACAAGAACTCCAAAGAGTTCAACATAAAAAAGCAAGAAAACATTGCATTTTTATCACACACATCTCAGAAACAAAGGAAAATAATGCTTTGTCTTCAACAACTTCTAAGTCAATACAAAAAATATCATATATATATATGTGTGTGTATCAACCATTTAGCTGTTAACAAACAGAGGTAATAGCCACCAGGGATTGAAAAGCTACACTGAGAACTCTTCTGAGAAATGAAATCCTAAGATAATGACTCATGGAAGAAGCAATCCGTTAAAAAGAAACCTTGACAAACTTCAGGATTTGAAAATAACTTTCCTTAGATCAAGGAGAGCAATATTCAAGACTGATGGAAAACCAAAAAAAAAAAAAATCTGCTAAGGTTATCTGCTCAGCACTATTTATTTGCAGACAGTTTCAGATGGATAATTCCTTGTAATACACAACCACATATATAAATAGCTATATAAACTCTCACTCTTTTCTTAATCCTTCCTAACTCTTGAATTTTTATTTTTATATGTATTTCCCCTTGTTTTCAATTTTTATTTATCATGTAAAGATATATAATATATTCATTATTATAAAATTTATTCTAAATTTTTATTTAATAATATTTTTATATATGTACTTAAGATCTTTTGCATATACAATGCACAGAGGTACACTTCTCAGAAGATATGTATGTGTAGTTTTAATTTTAAATAATTTGTAATGTGTTTTCTTTATAACTTGAATGCATTGATATCTTTCAACTTATTTCCTAATCTTTACACTTTTGCTAAGATCATCTGTAAGTAATTGGCTATAAGATATTGTTTGCAAACATGAAACATTAGGCCTGAAACATTAACTTTATTTTATGGCCTTTATGGGAATCCTGAGACCAAAATAACATTTTGAGCAAGCCTATTGTGCTTTTACACCCATGTTGAGTTTTCAATTTTTGGAAACGTATTTTGTCTCTCATTTGGAAAATGAAGATGGTACCCAATTCATAAAGTTGTTTCATTTTAAACATGTGGGTAGAAAACATAAGGGTTCAAATACATATTGGTAGTAATAACCAATATCCTCCTTCTCCTTTTCCTTGTCCTTCTTATCATCATCTGTAATTTTACATCATTGGCCATTTCATATTATATATAT
>NW_006299715.1:2462056-2486890 GCF_000327345.1 Myotis davidii
AAGAGACAGAGATTCTTCTCAGAGTAGTCTTCCCCAATCACCCTTTGTTGTCTGCCACTTATGACCTCTCCTGTTATGCTAGGAAATTCTGGGAGAATCTGGACAACAGTTACTTGTTCTAAAGTTAAGAAATTGTCAGCACCATGGACAGTGCCAGGGACCACTTCTTTACAGTAACTTAATTTTGTTAGATCAATTCACATCACTAGTTCTGTCTGTCTTTTTCTTTGCTCAATGCTATATTTCCTATCACACAGATTCCCTCAAGTTTGCCTCATTAATACCACTATAGTTTAATTTCATATCTCATAAATTTAATTGCACTTGTTTGGTTGTATTATGTATATTCTATAATTTTAAAGACTTATTTTGTTGGATTATGACTTGTCAGATAAAAAATTATGTACAATTTTTTGGCAAAACACTACATAAGTGGATATTCAGAAAGCTTATTTAATTCAAAAAATAGATGTTATTGAGTTCTTAACTATGTTAAGTTCTAAGGAAAATGCTGGGAGAGGAGAACAAGAAGAAGCAGAAGAAAAGGAAGAGGAGGGGGAGGAGAGCAGGAGAAGGGGAAAAGGAGAAGTGGAAAAAGAGAAAGGGAGGGAACCAAAGAGGGAGAGAGGGAAGGAGAGAGAGGTAAATAGAAATAAAAGATACAACCTCCATTGACAGCAGGGGCCTTTATTATAAAGAGAAAATTGACATAGGTGGCATTATCTAGAATACTGGATAGTCTGTGATTAGTACTATGTTAGAAAAGCAATGCTGTTGTTAAATAAGAATGCTTTGAAATTGTATATAATTTTAAAACTTACAAATTATTTTAAAATATGCTTAAAACTTAATTTTATAATGCTTATAACAGCTGTGTAAGATTAAAATCTCAGATAACATACTCTATTCTGTAATATTTGGTCCATATGTCTGAGTCTTAATGTCAATATTTCACAGTAAATGCCTTCTTTTTATTATGTCTCCCTTCTAAGATATTTCATCAATATTTTAGCTTCAATATTTTTGCTTGTTAGTTTATTATCAACAGTGTCCCTGTCAAGAACTGGAGAACAGTGTTGACCTTAGTTTGTATACATCCTATATAGTAAGAGAGGAATATGCTAATTAGCCTTGATGTGCTAATTATCCACATCCAGTATGCAAATTGACCATCACTCCAACACACAAGATGGTCGCCCCCATGTGGTCAAAGATGGCTGCTACAAGGTGGCTGCCACAAGGTGGCCTGCAGGGGAGGGCAGTTGGGGGGGGACCAGGCCAGCAGGTGGCAAGCAGTCGGACATCCTTTGAGGGGTCTCATATTGGAGTGGGTACAGGTTTGTCTGAGGGACACACAGTCACACACACTGTGCACGAATTTTGTGCACCAGGCCTCTAATTTGTGTAATAAAATCTGTTTAGAAAAACTATCAACCAAAAAAACAAAATGTGTTTACATTCCAAGACCACATAATTCAATAAACTCATGTTTAATTAGTGTCTATAATGAGCTAGGAACTCTAATAAGCATAAGAATACTGAGTTGAACAAGGCAGAGCTCCTCATCATTAAGAGCTGAAGTAAATATGAGAAGACAAATGTTATCTATCTTCTATTATAGAAGTAAGTACAGGCCATACATCAGGAAAGACACAGCAGAAATCGACATTTAACACAGATGGCACAGTGCACTTGTATAACCCTGAGTGTGAGTAGCATTTTGATTTTGTGTCCCAGGGGTCTCACTTATCCCAACCAAGTCCTGGCTCTGGTGGCAGTGATGCCAATTCTGTTATATTGTCACCTGGAATATAAGTGGATATGAATCATCCAGAGTAGTAGTCTTCAAAAAAGGTAGATGATGGGGGTATTATTTGGGACTGGGGGCAGGCAGAGAAGGCCTCCTTATAGAAATTACATGAGGAACCATCCAAGGGACAGTAGGGGTAAGACCTATTTGGGTAGAGGAACCAGCATGTGGGCAGGATAGAGGTTATTGGAAAGTGGGAATATTAAGAAATTTGAAAAAATGCAGAATATAAAGGGAGGTGGAAAATGGGGTGAAGAGGCTTCTTTCCATGTGATCTTACTTTTCCCTGGAATGACCTACCCCAACCACTATCTCTGCTTCCACACTCATTCACTATTCTGATGCAAACATTGAAACACAGATCATAAATCACCCTGGAATGAATAACCTGACCTCCTCATTCCTAGGTGAGTTTGGAAGATACTTCTGCATGGCTTCCTATATCTTTGGTCCCAAACTTTCTACATTGTAACAGTTTTCAATTTTGTCTATATTTTCTGATTGATAAATGTCCCTCTTCCATCAGACAGGAGACTTCCAGAGCCCTATTCCATCTTCAGTGCCTACTGAATCTGGGCATATGGGTGTTTAATGAGAGACATGATGGCTGCTTGGAGAGCACATAGACACACAGAGATCTGGTAAGCATGTACTTCCATTTTCTGGCTCTGATCTTGTCATTGGATAGTTGAAGAACCCAGCTCATCTCTTCAGGTTCACTTATTCAGTGCAATGAGAAGTGATCTTTTTCGGCCTAATCAAGTATTATCCAATTTTATAAAAATATGAGAATTCCATGGGGTCTGAATCATGTACCCAGAGAGCTCCCATTATCAAGTTTAGACTGCATGCTGAGTTGAAGGCAGAGTGGTGATGGCACCTTAGCCCTCACACTCCTAAGCGGGGCCACTTTCATCTTGGACACTTGCCATCTCACTAGTTTGCTTGACTCGACAACATTTTTAAATGTCATATTAAATTCTTGAAGTGTTTTGAAATATTTTTCTAAACACTAACAAGGAAGTTAAAGTTCCAGGGCACTAGAATCACATATTAATTTAATTTATAATTTTCTCATTTATTAATATTTACTTATATTTATGTGTTACCTGCACTCTAAATACTGAGCATGGAGCCAGCTATAGGAATTGCAGTGAAGAGTTAGTTAAGACAAGGTCTTTATCTTCCTATTTCTAAAGGGCTTTGACTCGGAGGGTTGTGTAGCCTACAGAAAACAAGTCACAGTTATAATATGACACTCACTGTGGTATTATTCTGAAGAGCATTGAGTGCAAAGGTCATGGAGTACAGTGGGAGCCCCTACAATATAGGAATAAAGGAAGGCATTTTTGAGAAGAGAGCCAGATAAGGTAAGAGTAGGGATCTATCATAATCATATTTTAAGGCTAAACTGTAACACTTTACCAAAATTAATCATTCTTGCTTAGAAGAGGGTTCTAAAGAAATAGACTTTGCTCAACCTCTTCCCTCTTGAAAGTTCAAAATCAATTGAGACACATACATAGGAATCAAATAAGGACAAAAATAGCTTTATTGTGGGTGAAGGTCGATTGGAAAACGTGGCTTTGACCTTCAGTCTAAATCAGGCTTTCTGTTCTTTCCTCCAAGTTCCAGCTTGAGGAAGAATAGGGTTTGCAGATCAGATGTTTGCCCTGCCTGCTGTATGAAAGTCAGATCTGCTCAGTACCATGGACCTAAAGAGACTGAACATGGTCCCAGAGGTGAGCCTCCTGATCTGCCTTTAGAAGGTGTCCCAGGACCCTTAGTCATTTGAACCTCCAATGTGGATGGAGAGTTGAAAAAGAGAAAGCCTCTATTCCGTGGGTACACTATGCAAAAAGGGATTCCAAATGGGGTTGTGCCAGGCATTCTTGGTCTTCCATCCCTTTCTTAATAGTCAGACAAATCACTCCTGGTCCTATATATAAGACTGAGGGAGGGGAGAAAAGGAGAGAAAATGCTTCTATGTGATACTTGTGCGAGGGCCCATGCCTCTCTACTCATAGCATGGAAGAGCCAGAGAGAAAAGGAGGTCATGAGTTTCCCAAACAGGTATCATGTGCTCTGGAGATCTTTAGAAATCTTGATTCACTGGAGGTAAGGGTCACTCCTTGCACTCTCTTTAGTCATTTTCATGCATTCACTTATCAAATACTTACATACCTCCTAAAATACATCATACCTGCTGTAGGCACAGGATACAAAGATGAATAAGATGCAGTCCATGTTTAAGGAGCTCATGTACTATAGAGAGAGAATAGACATTGATGTTGTTTATGGCAGTGAAAGAAGAGCTTCAAGGAGGAAACACCATGGCCTTTGATTAAAATATAATCCAAAATACACTAGCCAGTTTGGCTCAGTGTATAGAGTGTTGGCCTGCAGATCAAAGGGTCCCCTGTTCAATTCCAGTCAAGGGCACATACTTTGGTTGCAGGCTCCTCTCTGGCTGGCCCCTGATTGGGGTGAGTGCAGGAGCCAACCAATCAATGCGTTTCTCTCATATAGATGTTTCTCTCTGTCTTTCCCTCTCTCTTCCACTCTCCCTAAAAATCTATGGAAAAATATCCTCAGGTGAGGATTAACAACAACAAAAATAATAATAATCAAGAAGGAATAAAGGATGGACACACCCCACCTCCATCCTGAAGCTAGTTTAATTTAATAAGGGGCATAATAGGTTATTTGTGGGGTCTTGACCCAAACAACCTGGGTTCAAATTCCAGCACCATCCTGGCTAAATGGATCACCATGGGTAAGGCACTACCTTACCTGTTTCCTCATCTTTGAATAAAAATAAGTAATATTATTTTTTTCATAAGGTTCAAACATCAAATATGGTAGAACATATAAAGCCTTTAGCAAAGACCATGTATATAACATGTACTCAATGCATGTATGATTGTTAAAAATAAGTAAATAAAATGGAAGAGAAATTCAAAGTAAGTTCTATTAACTCTCTTACAGTGAGGATTGACCATTGAATGCAGGCAGTTGGCCTTAATGCTGTGCTTCTCCATATTTGTCATGCATTGTGCTGTCTTTTTTCTTTATGATTACTGTGAAAAGGCAGGTTTGCTGGATTTGTATTTAGGGACAGCAAAGCAAGGGAAAGTTGAGGTTGGGACACCTTATTCTGTAGCGAGTTCTGGGAAGGTTGACTCCCATGGTCCAGAGCAAGGGTAGAAACAGAGACCCATGCATTGACTCTTTTTGATCGGTAATTATGTCTTACTTTAGTAAATTTTACAATGTTGTGTTGATTTTATCTGACTTACTCAGGTTGTAGTTTTGATGAAATTAATTTTCTTGTTCGCTTTCATTTTTCATTTTTTACATCAAAATTTATACTGCAATTATCACTAACTTTATGTTATTTATATAAAATTAAATTTATTCAGTTTTGTTAAAGAAATAGTTTTTGAAACTATTTCAAAAACGTTTCCTTTGTTCCTTTATTTTCAGCTTTTTTTCCCCTCTGAGTTAGATTTTCATCTCTAGATTATATTGCAATTTCAAATTTGTTCTCATTCTAAATTATTTAAAAGATTGAAAAGTAAAATAGAACCTATTCAAAGGCTATAAAATTTTAATAAATGTTCATCAAAATGTAAATTAAAATAAATGTAAAAAAATCAAAAGATGAACATTATTATTATTTTAAAATATACAATGGAATACTATTCAGTCATAAGAAATAACAAAATACTGCCATTTAGGTCAACATGCATGGTCCTTGAGAATATTATGCTAAGTGAAATAAGTCTGTCAGAAAAAGGTAAGAACCATATGATTTCACTCATGTGTGGGATGACACTGAAACTCATGGACACAGACAACAGTGTGGTGGTTACTAGAGGAAAGGGGTGGTGGGAGAAGGGGGCCTAATATATGATGATGGAAGATGTTTTGACTTTGGGCGGTGGGCACACAGTGCAATATACAGATCTTATATCAGAAAGGTACACTTGAAACCTAATTAAACAGTGTCACCTGAATAATTTTAATTGAAAGTAACTTAAAATTATAATAAAATTTCAAATTATAATTACTTTATGTCAAAATGTAAAAAAAATACATTTGAATTATTTAACATAAAGCTAAACTATTTTATTTGATTATTTGCAAATTTAATTAAATCTTACTCATTTTTTTAGGAACACTATTTATTATTCTAGCATGTAATATTCATTCTCATTACCAATGTAAAGAATCAGCCCGATGCTTCATGCCTGTTATATCTACAAACAAACATAAAATTGTCAGAGCAAGATGAATTATTTAACGTAGGAAAAGATTCCTTAGCTGTCGTGGGGAACCGATGTGAAAACCTCTGGAACCAGGAGATGGAATGTAAACACAAAGCAAGAAAATGGATGTTTTGTGCTACTTTGCCATGCACAAATCTATTGCATCTGTACTACCTTCAAAGAAGGGTTTAATTATGTTCTTCTCTTGCCTAAGTTGCTCCTACTGCTCAAGTCCCACAGCATCTCTGTCACTGGCAATAGCACACCTATAAACGTCCAGGGCATTCACATACATTTACCTTTTGTTTCGGTGACTCGGGGCCAGAGATGTGAGGAAGCATTTTCCTGGGGTTTGAGCACCCCCGGGAGTGGAGGTTCAGGATTGGTTGGGGATCATGCTATGTCAGAGCTGAGTGCTGGATGCCAAGTAGCAGAGCTGATGGTAAAGTCTTTAATAAATACATTTTCTAACATGTGTATAATGTGTAGCAGCTTCTAAAACCTGGGGCTCAGGATGGAGGCAGTGGTGCCTAGCTACACAGGTTGAATTCTGTCTACTCTCAAGATGAAATTGAAGATGCGCACTTAGGGACTGGAAATAAGGCAGAAACACTGTTTGGAGCCAACGTGGCTCCTGTGATATTTGAGATGAATATCAAAAAGCCATAGCTTCGTGACTCCACTTAACTGATGATTCTGGTTAAAACAATGCCACAGAAGCTAGCCTTCCTCTAAACATGCACACACATATACACACACACACAAATACATGGTAGGATTTACAAACTTGCCTTGCCTGTCAATGGATTATATATACTCTGCTGCATAAAAGGCAGGTAACCTGCCCTGGATGGTGTGGCTCAGTTGGTTGGACAGTGTCCCATTCACTGAAGGGTTGCTGGTTTAAGTCCCGTTCAGGGCACATGACTGGGTTTTGGGCTCAATCCCTGGTTGGGGGTATACAACAGGCAGCCGATGGATGTTCCAATCTCACATCAATGTTTCTCTCTCCCCTCTCCTTTCCTCTCTCTCTAAAAATCAATGAAAACATCTTAAAAAATAAAAGGTGGGAAAACTATACCTTATTCCCTTACACTAGGACCTAAGTGAAACACACAAATAGTACCTGCAAAAAGCCCATCCCGAACCGATCACTGACATCCCCTTGGAGACTCTTGAGTCTAAAGTTTCTCAGAATCGCCATGGGTTTTCAGATTCTGAGGCTGATTTTCCAAGTCATTATGGTAATGGTTGGAATTGCTGAACAATGCAGGATACTTGCCTTCTGCCACTGAGACGTCTCCAATCAGATTTTACAGGTTGCTCACAGGAAAGACACTAGTATGGCTCTGAGCCCAGGGGTCTTTTACTCAGGACTACAGTTCATGCTCCTTCTAGCCAGAGGGGCCAACCCTGCCCCATTATGGTCATTGGCCAATCAGAGAAGACATCCTGACCATGACCCTTTTACTCATTTATCACTAAAAATATTTATTTATTTATTAAGCTCTTTCTATGTGCCCAGCACATTTCTTATGGCCTGTGAATTAACCAAACTCCTGACCTCAAGGAGCTTACATTCTGTTGGGACAGTAGATAGTGGGAAATTATCAGTATCTGCCCATCAGATGCCAGCTGATCAGGAAGATATAGGAGGGTGTGAGGATAAGATGTGCTGGGTGGCATTTACTATTTAGGTTAATTGTGCAGAGACGGTCTTCCTGCTAATGGGATGTTTAAACAGAGACCTGAATGAAGTTGAGTGTACAGGTTATGAATATACCTGGGGCAGGGACATTCCGGGCAGAGAGAACTGTAAGTAAAAAGGGATGTGTTAGGGTGTCATTCAGAGAAATAGCTCAGGAATCTGGGTTGGCAGAGGCAGGGAGAGTGAGGAGGGGATGTGGAGAATAACGTCTGAGAGGTAAGGATCCAAGAATAACCACAACCGTTCATTAAAGGATCTCCAACCTGGCTCCAGTCTGCTTGCTCAATGTCTCCAAGGAGGCTTCCATTGGGTCCAGTGGGACATCCAGCCCATTAGCTCCTCAGTCCTGCCATTGGGCCCATCCGCATTTCCTGAGCTAATCTCAGGCCTTCAGCTGCCCGCCTCCCCCACCCCCAGGGACCGTGGGCAAGTCATTTCCCATCCTCAAGCTTCAGCTGCTTCATGAACACTGAGTGGCACTCTGGGCCTCAGCATCTGTGACAAAAGCAGATCCTAAAGATGATCATCTGAAACAGAATGACAACCACTAAGACAAGGATAAGCAGGAAAACCCTTCCAAGTCAGGAATTCTTCCTGGGAACAAAGTGGCCATGCCTGTGTCCAGGGCTGTGGGTGGTGGGGACAGAGAGGCTGAAACTGTCTTTGGTGGCTGAGCTCCAAGTCTGGGAAACCTGTCCAACTCAGTGCTGTGTTCTGTAATCGCTTTCAAAAAGCCCTGGTAAAGAGGTGCTGCCAATTGATCTGTGGTGCCAAAGTGCTTGCCCCTTTCCTGAGGGCAGTGCCCCTGAATATTTAACAAGGCAGGTAATAGTCCTAAATGGGGGTGGAATTGAGTTGGGTGGTTTGGGTCAGCCACAGCCTGGGTTATAAAATAGAAAAGAGAGGACAAACACTTTTTATTGATTTGGACCAATTTTTTCGTACTTTATTTGTTGCTTTAAATCTATGTACTTAGCTCCCAGCAGCTTCCTGTCTAGATAATAGAAAACACTTTCTGTAAGTGGTTAGCTTGACAGGCTTTCATTTGTACCTGGGCTGCCAGGGGCCACTTGTGACTCCTATATATATATGCTTACACGTATCTGTGTACCTAGGAATCATTTGTTCATTCATTCATTCATTCATCCGTCCATTCAACCCGCTTTGATTGAGTACCTTCTACTTACTTGGAAAAATGCTTGCTGCTTACAAAACGGATGAAATAAATTTTTCTACTCTGAGCAAGCTCCCAGTTTAATAGAACAAGCATGTGAGGCTGGCTACAGGGGCAATATAATGTGTTATGATGAGTGACATGCAGAGCCCTCTGGAAAGAATAGACACAGCCCACCCAGGTTAGCTTGTCTGTCAAAGCAGAAATTTCAGCCTCTTTCTCTGGTTGATAGCCACTCTTTATCTTAACAGTCCCTTTTTAAGTAATCAAATCATTGAATATCTTGGGAGTTTTGTTTCCCAAAATGAATTGGTGAAACCCGGTTTCAACAAATTCCCTGGTATTCGTACAAAGGTATCTTCTAGGCATATAGGTAGTTGTTGTTTGTCTTTTGCCTGGGAAATAATTATAAGAGTGGATAACAGACTGTCTTTGGAGTCAAATAGCTAGCATTCAAATTCTAGATGCCCTTTTCACTATTTCTATTCCATAGGAAAACTGAACTCCATAAGCCTAAATTTCCTATCTGTAAAATGGTGCTTGTGACAGGAACACCTTCATAAGGTGCCTGGCAAATATAATTGAAATAATAGTATCTATGACTGTTAGAAAAGATAAGAAGCTCCATGAAAACATACTGCATCTGTAAGAAGGGACCATTGGCATGTAAAAAATACACTAGCCAAAATACGAAATTAACAGTTCTCAACCACAGGAGATTTTGCTCCAGGAGAAACATTTAACATCATCAGGGGACATTTGTAGTTTTCACAGCTCAGGGAATGGGGTGCTAGTGATTTAGAGGGTGGAAGCCAGTACGCTGATGAATATCCTACAATATACAGGACAGCATTCATGACATTCATATTGCTCAAAATATTAACAGAATTGAGGTTGAGAACCCCTGGATTAGCTAAAGGCATCTGTTGAAGTTGATAGGAGATCTTTTACCAACAAGGGCTACTTTGCCTAAAGGCATAATTGACAGATATCTATTCCTTGACTCAGAACTTATCTATAATAATCTATAATAACAAAAGCATAATATGCTAGTTATACTGGACAGCCAAATGACTTTCCGGGCATCATTCCAGACATCCTTCCAGATGAAGCCATGGCATCAAGGGGCAAAGGCAGAAGTGGTTAGGGGTGATCAGACAGGCAGGCGAGCAGTTAGGAGCAATCAGACAGGCAGACAGAGTGGTTAGGGGTGATCAGGCAGGCAGGTGAGCAGTTAGGGGTGATCAGGCTGGCAGGCAAAGAAGTTAGAGGTGATCAGGCAGGCAAGCAAGTGGACAGGGGGTAATCAGGCAGGCAGGTGAGTGGTTAGGGGCAATCAGGCAGTCAGACAGGCAAACAGTTAGGAACCAGGAGTCCCGGATAGTGAGAGTAATGTCTGACTGCTGGTTTAGGCCCAATCCCGGGATTGAGCCTAAACCGGCAGTCAGACATCCCTGGAAGGTTCCTGGATTGCAGAGGGTGCAGGCTGGGCTGAGGGACCCCCTCCATGCATGAATTTTATGCACTGGGCTTCTAGTTTATTTAATAAAAATTGAGTACCTCTTCCTGAACCTTCCCTGGGTGCTCGGGACACTGAAGCTAAGCCTATGAAAGAGTGACTTGTGGGTACCTGGGATTAGAAGTGAGATTGAACACAATCTTTGAATTGTTTCAAGAAAAAAAGACCTGGCCTAGAGTCAAAGAAACTCCATAAAAGCTGGGAAAAGCTATAAGGGGATGTGACAAAAGGACAGTTAGGATCAAAGATTCTATGGTCACTGTAATTCTGGAGGAGCTCCTATGAAGCTTGAATGATTTGGCTACAGCTCTAGTTTGACCATTCCAGACTCACCTGCTCCTATATACCCCACATTCAGCCATAATTACATCCCTTCTCAATTCTCCTAACAAGCTGTGGGCTTGGCTCATGCTGCTCTCTCCACCCTTGTCCACACCAGAGCGAAGCATTCTGTAAGATGCTACATCTGTGCCATACTCTGTGGCTCCTCACCAGAGAAAATCCATGACTGCATCCTCCCTACATTGCATCCTGAATAGACATCCGGCCTATCCCTGAGCCCTGTGTTACGCAACCCGACCTGCTTACTGCTGTTCACTGGGCTGTGAGCCACCAAAGGGCAGGACCTTCGTCATCTGTCATCTTTGTTTTTAGGTGCTGGACATAGTTCTGGCATGATCTGGATGCTCTGTAAATATTGGTTAAATACATTAAAGTTGTTGAAACAATTTCTGCTTCTGAAATCATGTTCAAGCTACAAAGAACTTTGATGGTGTGGAAGACCCTATGGAAACAGAATGAACTAAAATGGATGTCTCTTTATATTTACACATCCTATTTCACATCGGTCGTTATTTTCCTTGTCGCATGGATGACCTCCAAGGCCCCTGTGGTGGCTGTTAGGTTCATGTTGCTTAACAAAATAGTTAAAGGTTATACTGACATAGAAATGTTCATTCATTCTTCAGATATTTATTGACTCCTGCTCTGTGAAGGAATTGTGCCAGTGATGAGAATGCTACAATACACGATACAGACATAGTTCTTGCCCTCACAAAGCATACCTGGGAAGGTAGATACAAATGCATGCGTGACTTGATTCTGTAATAAATGCAATGAAGCAAAGGGCCAAGAGCTATGATAAGATGGCTTTGTGATGAATTAGCTTGGCAAGCCTGTACTGCAGGCCCCAGAATTCTTCTTCTGTTCTATGCTTCTAATTAGGTTGGACTACAAAGAATAATCTCTAAAAACAATTTGAGAGTGGAAAGCGACCCTGCAGTCATTTTGTGGAAACACACACTTTTCCCAGTTACTGGAACACTAGTCTTAGTGTTTTTAAGAAAGATTTTATCAAAGTAATGTACATTTCCAAATTATTTGACTTTTTTAGTTAATCAAAACAGAGAATATTCTGGGTTGGTGTGACTTCTCAGGTGGAAGTCCCTTAAAAAGAGACTGGGGCCTTCTTGATAATCAGATGCTCTGAGCACCATGTGGGCTTGCAATTGCTTTTCATTACCCCAGGAATTTCCCTCCCTCACTCCCAGCCTAGGCTTTCTTAGCCAGTCCCTACAATATTGTGCATTAATTCTCTCTGTGTGTATAAATACCTATGAATATATGCACATATATGACATATACAGCACACATATTTATATGTGCTCATATGTATATATGCATATGTGCGGGTGTGTGTGTATATACACCATATATATCTGCTTCTGCTCCTCTAGTTGAAGCCTACCTAATACTTATCAACATGCATTGGAGTTCTGTGGTTCAGAGAAGGCCTCCTGAAGTACGTGAGTTGCACTATGAAGAATTAATAGAAATACAAATGAGTCAGAAGGGAACACTGTGTGCAACTTGAGGCCAGACTAGATGTGTCTAGAGATGGAGTGGGAGGAGGTGAGGTTGGAGATTTTAACAGGGAACTATGTTGACAGAGCCCAAAATTACAATGGTCCCTTTGTTTTATTAAGGCTATTCATGAAATTAAGAAAGACAGAAAGTAGTTCTAGCAATGGTACAACAAGATACTATAGAGAACTGGCATCACTTTTCAGGACATAACTGAGATTCTAATAGTCTAACATATATAATTCAGCTCTTCCATTTCTGCTACTCATTGAGGCATGATGTCCCTTCCTTAAAGAAATTAAAGTTTCATAACATGGTGAAATGTTGTATACAGAGGCACCCAAAAGTCCTTCCATTTGTCATCCTGCCTTGCTTCTTTCTATGTTTGTGACATTTCTTAGTTGAACCTTATAAATAGCAATACTGATTAATCTTAGAAAGGCAATGGCTTGGGCTGTTAAGCACAGCATTCATCTTAGCTTGCTTTTCCAGTTGGAAAGTCTCTGTGTCCCCTGGTGGGTAAAGAAAGCATGTGTACAGTCAGATCCGTGCATCTCCCTGTGGGTTATGCAAGGGTCATTCAGGTCATTCAGGGACCTTCAACTGTTTACTTTGCCTCACCTTGTGAATATTTGATACTTGTGGGAGTTGAGGGTGGGAAGAAAAATATTCTCACTTGGAAGACTGCTAATTTGTAAGATTAGTGATTTGTAATTACTAATGATGAAAGTAAAATCTAATGTTAGGGAAGCAATGAAAGCTAGGTGTCTGAATGCAACTGCTGATTCAGCAGCCAACCAATGGCAAAAAAAAAAAAGTATCAGTTATGTTCAAGATGATTAAAAGGTACCTATTTAAAGTCTTTGAGTCTGTAGGACTTCTGGCACAGGTTCCAGAAGCTCCAGTCTTTTTTGCATGGCTAATAGCCTTGGCATCTGAAGGCAGCCACCAAAGGTCAATTCATGGTTCCCAAGACTTTGCACCACAGGTTTGATGGTAAAAGCTCCTGGGAACTGTAAGCAGAGTGGCCATAATAGTGTAAGATGGAAAACACAATTGTCCTTAGAGTTGAAGAAGGACAGTAAGTTGCCTACTACTTTGTCTGTATGACTATGGGAAATCATTGGGCCCATTTTGCCTCTGTACAACTTTGCGTTTGTAAAATGGGGAGAGGGAAACTGTCTTGAAAGGTCACTAGGACAAAGAAAGGAAATAGTGCAGGTTAATAAAATTCACATGGAAGGATGGCAGTGCCTGGGAGTCTGCCTGCTGTATTAACCATGTCCTGTATGTTGTATGCTCTGACATTAGGGGCTTTTTATTTGTGGAAGGACTGGCTGTGTACTCCCAGGCTCACCAGTTCCTAGAGATAGTAAGCAACATGCCCACTGAACATGTCTTTCAGATGCAATTCAATCAATTTAGAATCGCACTCCAGCTACGTTCTTTACTGGGCTCTCAGCCGTTGGGCCAAGATCTGCCTGCTCTACTGACTCCAGGCACCGGACTAGGCACATACCCTGTGCATCAAAGCTGCTGAAATCATTCAAACCATCCAGTCTCAACCCTGCTTTCCCTGCCTCGCCTGATCTTTCCACGGAAATCACAATAAAGGTTCATGTCCACAGTCTTCTCTTCTCCTCTGCCACCTGACCAAACTCAATACCTTTCCATGGGGCACCCCCTCCATCCCAAGACATTCTCCCTCTCTTGATGTTGCCATACTACATAATAAGAAAACCCGTATTAAAATATGGCTCAGTCCCTCTGTGTCTCAACACCCAACATCACAGGACCACTGTACACTCAGTCTGAAGCCACCAAGAGGGTGTAAAGTACTGGGCAGAGGCAAGGACCCACATGAGGCCTAGCAAATGGGGGAGGTTTTGTGCCCCTTTCTTTTTTCCCACCTGACTTGCCAGAATCACTATAGCTAATGGATTGCATTTCTCTTCCCCTTTCTCTTCATTCATGCTATTATTTTCAATGGGCTTCTTAAGACAGATCAAGATATCTTGCCATAAAATAATTTTTCTCTGGCCATTTTATTCTGTAACTCTATAGGTGCCAATGCGAAATGCAAAAGCACCTGTGACAGCGGTACAAGGCTGGCTTCTTGCAACGTCCTGCCAGCCAAAGTGATCCCTGTGGATGCCTCTTCTGAAAGGAGCCCATTTAATGCTGACAGTCCAATTCTGCAGTCCAGAGGGACACAGCAATAAGATGCCGGCAGGAATTTGGGGACAAGCATTTAGCTTTGTTGACCTTTCTTATCAGCTGTTTCCCTTCTGTCCCTGAGACATAGTATGTTAGAGAACTCATTCATTCATTTTGATAAGTGATACTTCTATGCCAGGCTCTGTGCCCAGTACTAAAGACGCAGATACAAATAAATTACAACATTTGCCAAATTCAGACTGGCCAAATGAACAGTTGTGTACACAAATATGCCCCAATTCAATTCCCAAATCTTAAGACCAATATTTGGTACTCTACAGGGAGAGACTTAGACCATCTACAAGGTCACTCACTATCTAGGGGCGGGGGAAGAGAGCACAGAACGTATGATATGAGGTAGGAGATAAGTGCCATGAGAAAAATAAAAGCTCAATACGATGGATATTTGAAAAAAGAGATTTGGGAAGCATGAGCTATCAAGATAAATAGCCTTCATGGAGAAGGTTGCATTGAACAACTGATTTAAAGTCATTAAAGGAAAATGGGGGAAAAGTTTCTGGAACAGTGAAGAGTAACCAAGTAAAAATATGGAATTATGACTTGAACTGTGTCCCTCCCTTCCAAATCCATATGTTGCAGCCCTATTCCTCAGGATCTCAGACTTGGATCTTATTTGGGAATAGGGTCTTTACAGAGGTAATCAAGTTAAAGTGAAACCATTGTTGTGGAATCTAATCCATTCAGTATGACTTCTTTATCAAAAAGGGAAAATTTGGCATGTATTTAAATCCTGACTTAAGTAAGTCAGCTGTAAAAAACAAAACATTTCCCTGACCAAGTTAGTTTCACTTATTTATTTTATGTTCCTGTTCACACTACATATGTGACCCCTTTTCTAATTTAAACCACCCCCCCTTTTTTTTTTACAAATTAATATGTATAGGACTTGAACATACAAAATACTCTAGGGAACATAAAGTCAAAATTTTTATCTGTTTTGTTCATTGCTCTGTCTTCACTGACTAGAATATTACCTGGGACTTAAGAGGTGCCAATTAATACTTGTTGAATGAATGAACAAATGAGTCATATTTAGTTAAGTAATAGAGTTGGGATTTTTGCCCATGTTTTCTGATCTTTAACTTAGCATAATTGTCACCAGTATAGTAAATGTTATTGATATTCTGCCCCATACACCCTTGGTCCACTTGAGTTTGCACTTCAGTTTCCAGCATGCTCTCAGCTTCCTACCTCAAGCACCCATTTTTTTCCCTCTCCATGGCCTGATGATTCTCTTCTATGGGCAAGGAGGCACAATCCAGAAGTGCATAGCCCAAAGAATGTCCCAGGAGCTAATGAGAAATAGGGGCCAGTGGATAAATTATCCAGCCTTTCCAATTTCTGATGGTGGCTCAGAGGAGCCTGAGGGAGAACTGAACCCAGTTTTCCACAATAGTTACATGTATAGGGAAGTTTTAGGGAAACTAAAATATCAGACCTGTGCCTTATCCCTGCGAATTGTGTAATCACAAATTTCTACAGTGGGAAGACATAGCTGTTTCAAAATCTTTATATACCCTTCAGCCTCACAATCCTTGTGAAGCAGGACTATCATTCTTAATTTGGACATGATGCAGTTGAAGCTCAGAGAGGTTATCTAATTTATTCAGTAAAAGACCTGCAAATAGTGCCAGGGTTTCCATCAGTTCTGTCCAAACACAGATGCTGTCTGCTTTCAACCAAAAATGATACATTCCTGCATTTTCAGGCTAGGGGGTCAAAAGAGCTAAATAAACTCCCAGTTCAATCGTTGGTTTAAGAATCTCAATTTCACCCAGTTTATTATGAGCAAGCATCTTATTTTTCAGCATTCTGGTACTAGCACTGAAGAAGAGATTTATATCCTATAAATCACTGCTTCTTGTCTTTTCACCATTTCTCTTACATTCTTAAGGGGCAAGATGATGGTAAACAAAAAGATTGGGGAAAAGAAATCAAGAAAGGTGAAATCAAGTATTTTCATTGTCAAACCTCAAAGCTATTTTGAAGATAAATGGCATACCAAAGGGATAGAGTAAACCCTTGACTTAAAGACAAGCCCCTGGTGGGATTTTTCTACCTGTTTGTCTTTCGTATTTGATTTTGACCTGACTGTATTCTGCACCATCAGACACATTTACAAATCTATGATCACATACTGGCATGAACCATGTGTGTTGTTTTTTGTTGTTGTTCTAGAACAACAGTAAACAACTGAAGAAAACATTAACATGATGACCAGGAACCTCATTGAAGAAGATCAGAAGTGACTGAGGAGGTCAAAAGTGGCAGTGAGCCTGGAGAGAGATTTTCTCTGGGGGAAAATGTAGGACTCGCTGGGGTCTGAATATATGTCACAGAGGTGATTATGGAGGCTGGATTCCACCCACATTCATGCCTGGGACCATTCATGAGTCATATTAAGACTCTTTGGGGCCAGGAAGCACATCTCATCCACATCCTATATAATAAAAGCCTAATATGCAAATTGTCCCCTCGGGCATTCATTCATCCAGGAGTTTGACCACTAGCTATGATGTGTGCTGACCACCAGGGGGCAGTGCGGAACATGGCAGGCATTAGCGATGCAGCGCTGGTAGCAGGCAGCAGTGAAGGTCCTGCCAGCCCCGATGGGCCCTGACGAGAGCAGGAACACAGTGGGATGGTGGAGCAGGTAAGGAGACTGCGCCAGATCAAGATGAGGTGCTAGGGGGGCTGCGGGGCTGTGAGCCTGAGGGTGCGAGTTGGAGCCCAATCCCCACAAGCTGCCCTGAGGGACCCCATACACGAATTCATGCACTGGGCCTCTAGTTTTATACATAAAAATGTGAGGCGCAGAGAGGTTAAGTGACCTTCCAAAAATCACTCAGTCCAGAAGTTGAAGAGCTGGGATCCAAACCAAGGTAGTCTTGTTGTTGAGCCTGTGCTTAACTGCTACCCAATGCTGCTTTAGCACCCTTTGAGCTTGAACACATTAGCCAGTAATATTGAACTACAACTAATTAGGGAGGCCTCTGTCACTAATGTAACAGAGACATTCTCAACTTTCAATTTTTTCCTCTTTAATGACATGAAACAGATGGTTGCCAGTTACATATTGTGTTTTCTCTTCTATTCCCGCTCCTTGTACTTCCCACTCCCCTTTATTACTTCAATAAAAGCACCACTCTCCTAGTAACTCCATAGTATGGATGCATGTTTGGGGTGGAAATTTCCAGCCTCTCTTTCAGAGTGTATTGAAGGCTTTGATGATCCTTCAAGTGTGATTGGTGCAGTCATGGAATGTGTTTAGGGCAGCATACTGGGATGGCAATGGCAACACTTAAGTGCTACTATTTCCTGTGGTTCTTAGGATTTTCCAAATTTCACAAAAAAACTGGTGAAGGGATTTCTCCAGGGAAGCAGCTTCTTTTAATTATTGGAGGATTTGAATTAATGACACAACTTGTCAACTTGTTGAGAAAAGATACACTCTCCAGTGTTCCTTTGGACCAGCTCTAGAACTGAGCCCTCACTCCCAGAGAGCCATGGTCCACATGCACCATCACTGCATCGTTGCTTGGCAACAGAAGTCCTTGCTCCACTTGCAAGATGGAAAAAAGACAAATGGATAACTAGGAAAACCCCAACCTTGTAATTTCTCACCCCATTGTGGAAAGGCTCAAAGTGAGCACTCAGCCTTAATGCTATCTCAAAATTGCAGCCTGAAGGTATTTTTGTTCCAAGAAAGGAACTATTAGTACCCACCACATTTAAAATTAGGGACCTCACTAGTTCTTAAAGCTGCAAGGGTTCAGGTAGTGATCTGTACTTATAACCCTGATTACATTGTTAACTACTAGGGAAATTCTAGTGGTAAATGATCTGATAGTTAAGCTTCAGGTAAATTGATGTAGGTAAACCAATCAATCACTCTTGCAAACTTTATTGAGGACTTATTAGGAACACTAATAGCTATCATTTAATGAGTACTTTCAAAGTGTGCAGCTTCATGCTAAATGCTCTCTATACATCACCTTGTTTAATGCTTACAACACTCTTGTGAGATACGATCTATTATTCTTGCCTTAGAGTTAAGGAAATTACTGTGCAAGCAGGTTAAATAAATTGTTCAGTGTCATGCAGAGTGTCAGATCGGAACCTAGGGCTGTTTGACTCCACAGTCTCTTAACCTCTAAGATCATTTGTCTACTCAGCAGCCCCTGTGCCAGTCTCTGAGATGTTTTACAATGCCAGTTATTGCAATAATTCTTATGTACCTTCTATATGGAAACATATAGCTGATGGACTGAGGCTGCCTGTTTTATTATTTCTATTCCTCTCCTTTAACTTCTTTCTATTTTTCTTAATGGTTTGAAAGTCAGGTAGAGATATAGTTCAAATATTGACTCTGCAACATATAAGTTTATGTGAACACTGATTAATCAAGTTGTATTGCCCATAATTACCAGCTGATACTTACTGTTTTAGTTGTATTAATCAAGAACTGTGGAGGACCTGATATATATATTTATATATCTCTATATATCTATATATATATACAGATATATATAGATATATAGATAGATAGATAGATAGATATCTATATATATAGATATAGATATAGATATATAGATATAGATATAGATATAGATATAGATATAGATTTTTTTAAATTTCCAAGCTAACAAGTGACTTTTCCACACATGCTGACAGAAGACATGAGACTCTTGGGTCAGTAGCAAGGGACTTTCTTACTCATGGTATAGTAGACAATATGAGCTTCATGTTCACATTGGTTTTCCTTGTCCCCAAGTCCCATAGGGTGATGTGAAGTAGCTCACATATACCCCAGATGAGAAACTGCAAGCTTAGAAAACCCAAACTTTTAAAGGGGCTGATAGAAAATGTGCTCAACATTTGCCCTAGAGGGAGACATTATCTTCATCACACTAGCTAGGAAAGAAATCTTTCCTGTGCTCTGGAGGGAGATACTGTACAAACACCGTTGAAAAGTTCATCCACAATAAGACATGTAGAAATGTGAGATAGTCTAGGACAGTGGTCAGCAAACCACGGCTCAAGAGCCACATGCGGCTCTTTGGTCCCTTCAGTGTGGCTCTTCCACAAAATACCGGCTCTTCCACAAAATACTGACTTCTGTGTATGGGCCACGAAATTTCAATCCACACTGCACGTGTGCGCCCGCACGTGGTATTTTGTAGAAGAGCCACACTGAAGGAGCCAAAGAGTCGCATGTGGCTCACGAGCCGCAGTTTGCTGACCACAGGGTCTAGGAGAATTATCTCCCAACAGTATTATCAAAGTATCAAAAATTTATGTGAAAATTTTCTGCCACAGAGAACCAAAATGTGTTTCTTGAATAAATAAATGAATGAATGAATTCAAACATTTGCCTGATAATGGGATCCAAATGAATGGGACTGGGAAACAGCAGAATAGAAAAAAATATGCACTTGAGAATCAAAAGTATCCCAGTTTCACAGTTGGTTCCATAGTTTATATCTGTGGGAGCTTCTATGAGTCTTACGTTTCTCATTTGTAAAATGAAAATCATAATAAAAACACTTCAGAGTTATGATGAAAATTACATGAGACTCTCTCTCTCTGTGTGTGTGTGTGTAGATATTACCTGCCACATAGAAAGCAAACAATATATTCTTATGAACTCTTACTTTAGTGTAAAAAAACAAATTCAAACAAAGCTAAGCAGACAAAAGAGGGAAGGCACATGGACGTCTCCTGGAACCCACGTGCAGAAAGGCTTCCTGCTCCCAGGAGAGATGGGAAGGGCACTAGGAGAATATGGGAATCCTTTCTGTTTCTCATTCTGTTGTTCTTTTATTTGTTCATATCATTATTTTTATTATTTATTTTAAAATATAATTTTATTGATTTCAGAGAGAGGAAAGGAGAAGGAGGGAGATAGAAACATCAATAATGAGAGAGAATCATTGATCTGCTGCCTCTGCATGCCCCCTAGTGGGGATCAAGCCACAACCTGGGCATGTGCCCTGACCAGGAATCAAACCATGACCTCCTGGTTCATAGATCGATGCTCAACCACTGAGCCACATAGGCCAGCATGTTTCTTTGTTGTTGTTTTTTTTCTTTAGTGTGACTAATTACTTCCTTTCTTCTTCTTCTCCTTCTATTTTTATATTCAATGGTTGATAGATATGTATTTATTGCCATTTTATTTTTCATATTTCTCCTTCTCTTTCTTCTCCTTATCCTCCTCTTCTCCTTCTCCTTACGCACGCCTCCTCCCTTCTTCTTCTTCTTCTTCTTCTTCTTCTTCTTCTTCTTCTTCTTCTTCTTCTTCTTCTTCTTCTTCTTCTTCTTGTTCTCCTTCTTCTTCTTCTTCTTCTTCTTCTTCTTCTTCTTCTTCTTCTTCTTCTTCTTCTTTTTTACATTTTCTTTCTCTGCTCCTGGAACACATGGCAGAAGCTGGAGCCACTCCACCACTCCAGAGAATTTGTTTGGACTCAGTCAAACAAAAAAAACATTTTTTCTTGTTCTAATATCTTAGGGAAGAGATAGTACTTTGTTTATTGGGTTAGATTTTCACCTTGGATCAATCTACTCTGGCCTTGGGACAGGTGGAGGGAATCATACATAGAAAACCTGTCTCCATGAGCCCACTCCTGTGGAAAAGGGATGTGGGAAGGAAACATTTTAAGAAGAGGGGTAGGCAGAAATTCCAACATAGTGCTACTAATTTTATTATTATTCCATGACTTGGGTTTCCATCACTTAAAACCAGTGTCTTGACTAATGCACAGAATCAACAGCCAGGAGGCAGGTCCTACAGACAGCTGGAGAGCCTGCTTCCCCTTGATCTAGGAGCAATCAGAAACCAGGGAATGGCTTCACTCAGCCAGGATCACATGCAAACTTCACAAGTGACATCCTGGCTACAGTACAGAGGATGGCTGAAAGGGAGACAGGAGACATGAACACCAGTTAAGAGTTTCTGTGGGTGAGAGGTAATGGTAACCTGGGCCAACAGGGATGATGCCCTGTTTCATTCTGTAGTAAAGGACAAATGAGAAATCCAGGAGGAGGAGTTTTGGGCTGGGGACTGATGAGTTGACTTAAGGGTGAGTGGATGGTGACATACAACTAGAGATGACCAACTGGCAAGTTAAAATCTCAAACATGCTTATTAATATCCAAAAAGTGCAGGTCAAGACATGAGAAACATATAAAGTGTAAGAAAGTAAAGGAGAAAAAGCCAAAAACATAAAAGGGGCATTGGGGCTTAATAAAGAACTATGAGCACAGTACCAAAATGTAAGGAACTGATTTGCCTCTTGTTTCTGCTGCTTTGTAACTATAAAAGCACCTCTGGAAGTTCAAACTGAAGGATAAAGTTAGAGTGAGGCAATCAGCATAAATAAACAACTAATAACCACAAACTTTAGGGAATCCCCTTAGTGAGCCTTGGATTTACCTATCAGGACCACCGACAGGGAGACCTGGGTGGATGACAGTAGACTTTTCTCTATGGCCACTTCTTATTTCCAGTATCCCTTACCTTTTGTACCTTCAGTGGACAAGATGGAACATTCTGAACATGCCCCACCCTGTCTTGCTTGTTTGGAAGGATGCTCTACTTTCCTCATGCTGGTCTGGGGTTGCTCTTGTGCCAACATGATGCAATAAGTACAATAAGGCTATAGGGTAAATAAAGTCTGGTTTGTTATTTTCTAGAATGCATAGTCACAATAGACTGTACTGTACACAATGAAAGGGCTGAAGGTGGTCCCCTGGTGACAGCTATATTATGGGTGTTACAGCTACCATGGCCACAGTCCCACAACCCCCTCACCAGCCCCCCCCCCCCCAAAAAAAAACAACAAAAAACAAAACTGCAGAAGTTTGAAGCGTTCTAGAACATACATATTTCTGGGCAAATTCACATGAAGCTGTTAGTCTTCCAATAGTTTAAAATAAAATAAAATAAAATAAAATAAAAGCAAAATAAAAGTTTTCCTCTTGCTGCGCCTGATTTTCATGAAAACACGTTGGGGTGAAGGGGAGGTGGGGACCACGTGCCTGTCAAAGTCAGGAAATAGCTTTGCCAATGTTATCTCTCTGATAACAAGGAACCCAGAATTTACTCATTTAAAAATAAAAATGACAGTGGTCAGACCAAAACTTCATAGGATTGATGCATGATTGCAATGATATTTTCCAGTGGTATAATCCTGGGGAACTTATTCAAATAATTTATTTTTATTTACCTTCATAATCAAGATGTTAACACGTACCTTGGATTGATTTTTATTAACTACAAAGAGAACTACAAAGAGAAATGTCAGGCACATCATGGTAAGGAGGGCTCAATAAATGTTAGCTATGAATATTATTATTTTTCTATTATAAATGAGGGAATGGAAATGTAGAACATTTAACAAATGTTTTAAGCTCTCACAAGTAGTAAGTGGAAACATTAGGATTTAGTGGCAGATCAATCAGAGGCCTTTCCAACATGAGGCAGTCTCCTTCCCAATGTCTGTCAGGCCGCACAAACACAATCCATGCTGGGCCTGCTTGCCCGCAGATGATGCTGGCTATTCAGAGGGCTTCCACTGTTAGTCCATAAGCATTACAGACCCCTGGAGGCTTTTATTTATCAAGTATAGAAAAAATACATGATGTTAGCGAACAACAGTTATAAATTCAGTTCAGAGGTATCAAGGTGGGAATAATTTATTTGTTAGCTAAAGGGAAAGCAGTTGGACGCTGTCACAGTTTTTTATGTGTGAGCGATAGAAGGGCATTTGTGATCACTTACTGCCTTGTTCATGTACCCAAATCAGGAGTCATTTGGATCAAGTATATAGACAAGAAGTTGGCCTCTAACCTGATGGCAATGATTATTCATGATGCACACGAAAGGGGTAATTCTTGAAGTAAATTTTGATCTATGCTGGGCAATGGGGAAAATGTCATTAGAGTGACCATGTTCTCCAACTTGATGTCCCCTTTCTAATTTCTCTTTCTGAACCCAGCCTTTCCCCTTTGTTTTCTTTATAAGTTTACATCTATGAACTTATTGGTTAATTTACTTATTTGTTGTCCGTCTTATCAATTTATAAGAAAAATTCTAAAAGATAGCACCAGGTTTGCTCCTTTTTACCCTATTTATGACAACCAGCATGGTACATGGCATAGAATTAGCAAAAAATTATTTGTTAAATAGATAAGTACTTTAACATAAAAGTCGGCATAAAACATGAAAAGTAGTTTGGGAGTCTCATCTATGAGTTTTTAGAACCTCTAAGAATTTGATGTTGGCTTTAATGTCCATTGAATCTCAAATAATCTAAGACAGAGTTCTTCACTTATTATTGACATTTTGAAACAGATAATTAATCATCATGGAGGCTGTCCTGTGTTGTGGGATGTTTAGCAGCATTCCTGACTTCTACCCATTAGATGACAACAGCAAACTTCATCACATGGCCTCTGGGGGGCAAAACTGAGAACCACTGAGCAAGATGACAAATTAAAGCAAGCATATTTGTCACATTAATTTTAAATGCTGGGACTCTTAAAAATTCCCTTTGCTATTTTATGAACGGATTTCATTAAAAACAATATTTACACTTGTTTTAAGGATATCTCTAATCTTGCCACACAGGTGAGGGAGTTTTTCAGCAGTTATAATAGCAACAAGAGAAACTTTCTTTGACTGAGATCAGAAGAAGACAACTTTATTAAAAGGCTGTTAATAAATTACAGAATTTACAATAAGGGTGGAGAACAAAGGGCTGAAAATAGTTCAGAACAAGAAAGTTAGGCCTCAGAAACCCAGCCAAATTCATGACCAGTAAGAGTTCTCTGGGCACTCCTGCTGTTGCCCATGGATTCTGGTTGTCTCAGCTTCCATCCCTCCTGTGGTCATCTTAGGCACTACTACCCTCACATGTGGACATGGCTACCACCACTGCCACTGCCACAGAATGCATTCTCTGAGGCCCCAGCTTGTCTGTGGTCCTTCTTCCCAATTCAGAATTGTGCTGTGTGCATGTGATTAGCTGAGATATGTGCCATGATGCAAGTGTGGCTAGCAAAGTATGACCTGGCCTTTTGGCTTCTAAGGTGGGAGAACCATGTGATGGGGCATGCACTCAGGATAAGCAAGGGGTTTAGATGCCAAAAGTTCCAATGCAATTAATATGCACTCACTAATCATGAGATAGACTATGGCAATGATAAAAATGTTCACAGTGGGCCCTGGCTGGTTTGGCTCAGTGGATA
>NW_006299715.1:2487020-2500465 GCF_000327345.1 Myotis davidii
CAGTGGAATGGAGCCAGATGCAGAGGAATCTCCTCCGTTGGAGGACTATACATGTGATATGCTGTGGTCTGTTTATCCTTTTCCTCAGGAGGCACTTTGTAGCCTTTTACTCTGGGAGGTGGCAGGCCATACACTGAATTTCACATTGCCACTACCTTTTCTTCCCTTGGCTCTATCTTGGCAGACACATTGTGACACCAAGCCCAGCCATTCTTAGAATAACCAGTAAGCCTTGAATGTGCATAGCAAGGCCCACTGTCTTGATGCTATTCCCCAAGAGCCATGGATATAGCTCCTGAAGGTGTACAGGCACACAATGTTCCAGCTGTGTTTGCTGGGTCCTCAATTTGACCTCATTGAATTTCAATGTGCAAAGTTGTCTTCTATGGGCCTGGCCGCACAAAAAACAGGCAGAGCATTTGTGGATAATTCATGCTCCAGTAGCTTCTCAGTTCAGATGGAACAGCACTAGCTTTGCTAGGGTGGAAAACAGATTATAAACTGCAAACACATTTGTTCTACAAATGGCTGCTGTACTTAGAGAAAGCAGTTATCCATAATTTTCCTCATTTCCTTCTAAAGTCAAATTGGTTCTCTTTGAACATTTCTTAGTAAAATAAGTCCAGTGAATGTTAGAGCTGGAGGCTGTAAGAGAGCTGTGCTTTGTACAGAGTGGGGGCCTAACTTTTCCATGCCTCATTCTTCATTTATAATACAGAGACCACAGTTTACTCAGAATTAGCTAGGTGATGCATGGGTAGCATAGTAACCCTCAAATCTGAATAATTTAACACTGTAGTAGGTTACTTCTCACTCACATGTATGCCCACCATGTTTTGCCAGAGATTCTGTTCCATACAGTTCGAAGGCATAGGTATCTATCTATAGGGCATTATATGTACCCAGGGGGCTGCGCTGAACCAGATTGGACAAGGGTATGCATCAATTTCTAAAGAATATGAAGACTGAGATAAGACTGCAAAAATGAGGAGGGGTTAAACAGGGTTTGATTAACTTTTCTTAAACAAAGTACCAAAGCAAAAAAGAATAGGGTGTGCACAGAACACTGATATTGCTAATAATGATGATAGAGATAGAAAAAGGCAAGAGATTAGACAAGGGATGGGTAAAATTATAGAACGTCCAAGTCATCTTAAAGTGCTTAGACTTATATGCAATGAGCTGTCTTTGAAGGGTTTTCAACCCAGGTGTCAAATGGTCAGACTGTTGCTTCTGAAAAAGTCAATTTAGCTGCAATGAAGAGAATGCACTTAGCTGGGAGGGATCTGGTGGCAGAGTTTGACAGGAGGTTTTTCACAATCTAGGGTGGAGAAATAAGAAAGGGATGGATAAGAAAGGTTGGATACAAAAAATATTTGGAAGTACAAAGGCAGGTCATACATAGTGATTGATAGGATGGAGGATGGCAAGGGAAAAAGAAGAGGGTGTCTGAGTTTTTAGTTTGATATCTATATGGGTAATGGCCTTGAGATACAGAGTAAGGGAAGGTGAACCGTCTTGTGGAATCATGAATTCAGAGTTGGACAAGTCGAGTTTGTGATGCCAATAGGACATTCTGATGATGACATGGAGCAGGCAGTTTGGCCCAAAATTTTTTCATTCAATACATATGTCTAGGATTAATATGTATTTTTGCAGTCATCAATGTACAGATGGCAATAGAAATCTTAAAAGCAGATAAATAGTCCTTTTAGCAATATGAACACTGAGGGGATCTGCAGCTCCAGAAGAAGTCTCCAGGACGCACTTGCATTCGAGGGGTGGATAGAGGAGTCAGAAGTAGACAGTTGGTAAGCAGACTGACACAGACATTTCACAAACGTAGGAAGACAACTAAGTGTATAATGGGTCGTGGAGTTGTATTGTTTAAAGAACACAGGTCACCCAACGGTACAAAATGCAACAGAATAATCCAAAAAATTAAAAACAGAAATATAGCCATTAGATTTAATAATCATAATGTAATTGGTCACTTTAGTTTCCATCAATGGCAGTGGATTGGATCACTGAATATTTATGAAGAAGCTACCGTGTTTCAGATCCCTGGCTTAGCATTGGGAATCAAGGTAAATAAAAAAGCTATCATCAGGTCTTGCAGAGCTTGAAGTCAACAATAAGCAGTCACATACAAGTACATTATTACATTTTGATAAGCATTATGAACACAAATATCTCTCTATATAAAAACCCAGGGTCTGTCATGTCCAAAATGACCAGAGGGATGACCAGGCACCAGGAAGTACATGGAACACCCCTCAGTCCCCCTATCCCCAACTACCCCTGGCCCGCAGGCTCCTACTGCTGGATGGCCAATGGAGAGCCACGGGGAATTGGGCTGGGTGGCAGTGAAGCGGGACTGGTTATTGGAGAGCAGTGCAAGACAGACCTCATTGTCTCTCCCCTCAGCTGGCAGGCTCTGATCAATCCTCAGTTTCTTCTGAAAGGAACATGGTGCCTCCACTGTGCAGTCTCCTGGGAAGCGGACTCACTGCTGTGAGAGGATCTGGAGCAGAGACTTCAACAAGGACTTCAGCGCCTGCAGTGCCCCTCAGCCTTCTCTGTTGGGAGGTAGAAAGAGCATCAATTTTAAAGCACAGACACCCTTCTCAGAGAATAACGCCACCTCCCTACTCCACAGCTGCTTCCATATCTGCAAGAAACTGTGCATGCTCCTCCCTGCAGGATGGGCAGGTCCATAGCCTGATTTGAGCAGTTCCAAGATGGCTACTGGGCCAGGGCAGGAGCAAAAGGGAAGCCCCGGTTCCCTGCACCACCTCCCACAGGCATAGCCCTTCCAGGTGTTATGCTAAAAGGATTTGTGTTTTTCTAATTCTGTCCAGGTAAAGGAAACGAGTGTCTGTTGGCTTCTGAACTTACTCTCCCAGTGCCAGTTAATCCCTCTGGATGCATCATATCCAACCTCCAAAGGATCTAAGGGGCAGGTTCAACCTTCCTTACATAGTTGAGGAAACTGACCAATAAACACATGAGTCTCATGCCTCAGTGTAAACTCCCATGGAAATCTCTGGGTAATAACTCAAATTGTATATATATCTAAGTGTATATTTTCTTCTGTTTTTATGTTTAATTTAACCCAAAGAATCAAATAATACAATAAAGAATAAAATGAGTTCAGAGGGCTCAACATTATATTCCCAGGGCCTTTGGTCCCAGGCAAACCACAGAGCTCAGTTATCCTGAGATGAAAGAAAAAGAAAGAGAAATGTGAAAGGTTTCCCAGCTCAGTCACAGAGACATCTCATAGCCACATACTAAGGACACGACATTAACTTAGGGGTGGAAAGGACACAAATGGAATAGAAGATGGAGCTATTTCTGTTCAGATTCAAACCAAGTTAACAAGGCAGAAGAAACATAGGACTCCATGGAAGAATAAGATGAAACAATCCAGTAGGGAGTATCACAGACCTCACAGGGACAGCACCTGGGGCTCCAGACATGACGGGAGGAAGGAGTGGGCTGGGTGAGAGGACGTGCATGGAAAGGCCTGGGAGTAGGAACAAGAGAGTGATATGCGGAAGGTGAGCCCCACCGGGTGATGACAGGGGGCAAGCCTGTGGGAGGTGGCCAAGTGCCCCCACCTCTCACCTCTGCTGAGAGGTGCATGCTTCTGTCCTGGGAGCCATGGCTGATGGAGAGGGAGGTTATGGCTCTATGTGGATGAGTTGCCAATGAGAGCCTCCCGGCAGCCACAATACTCAGTGTTCTCAACACGGCGGGAGCATAGGATCATGTACACAACATTATGAAAGAAAAAGCATCCTATTCCCAACTTATTCACAGACTTCTATTTCTGGTATCTATATTCCTAATGTGTCCACAAGTACATTTGGGGAAAAAAAAATCTGTACGTGATATGACTGCATTTTTAGATCACAACCAGATCACTTTTAACACCTAATGAACCAAATACACTGATGAACAAAAATGACGCAGAGACACAGATGCATGAACAGACTGAGGAACCTCAGAGAGAAGGTGGAGAGGGGAGGTGGGTGGGAAGAGATCAACCAATGGCCTGTGTGCATATATGCATCATCACTGGACACAGACAGTGGGGTGATTGAGGGCCTGGGGGGGGGGGTAGGCTGGAAAAAGATATTGGGAAGAAAGGGGACCTATATAAACCTTTCAACAATAAAGATTTAATAAAAAGAGTAAAAAATAAAATAAAAAAGTAAAATAAAATAAAAGCTAAGAATAACTGCCCTGGTGGTGGGGCCATTGATTGGAGCTTCGTCCTATACATTGACAGGTTGCAGGTTTGAATCCGGGTCGGGGTGTGTATGGGAAGCCACTGAGCAAGTGGAGCCCAGAGGAGGGGCGTTCCTCAAACCTAAATACAGTCTAGGCCTCGCCCATGATCCCAGGCCCATCCTCTGCTGAGTGAGAAGGGACCTCCCAGCTTCCTGTCAAGTCCCTGGTCTCTGAGGCATAAGGCCGCTTTCCCATGTTCCCCAGAATGCACTGCTCAGTAACCATCTATACTAATAAAAGGGTAATATGTTAATTAGACCAGGTGACCAGACACCTTCCAACTTCCTTCTGGACAAAGCCACAGTGGTAGAGGCTGAGGGAAAGGAGGTTAGGAGTGACCAGGCTGGTTGGGAAGGGCAGTTGGGGGCCATCAGGCTGGCAAGGGAGTGGTTAGGTGGTGATTAGGCCAGCAGGCAGGCAAGCAGTTAGGAGCCAGTGGTCCTGGATTGTGAGAGGGATGTCTGACTGTCACAGGGATGGGGCCTAAACCAGCAGTTGGACATCCTCTGAGGGGTCCCAGATTGGAGAAGGTGCAGTGGCCAGGCTGAGGACCCTCCCATGCACAAATTTCATGTATTGGGCCTCTAGTCTATATATATAAAGAGCCAGGGTCTGTCACCTCCAAAATGACTGGAAGATCAACCCGAACGCCAGGCTAGGGAGCTGAAGGAGCAGGACAAAAGGTCACCATGAGGGAACCCCTGCCTGGATCAGGGGCATGGCCAGCATCCAAACCATGGATATCCCTAGCCCAGGCTGGCCAGAGCCCCAAAGGAGACCCCCACCAGGAGCAGGGGGTGTAGCCGGCCTCCAAACCACGGGCAGCCCTAGCCCAGGCTGGCCAGCGCCCCAGAGAAGACTCCCACCAGGGTCGGGTTTGTGGCCAGCCTTCAAATTGCAGCTGCCCCTAGCCCGAGGAGGCCTCCTAGTGGAGGATGCCCAAGTCTGTTCTGGACCTAAGGCCGGCTCTCCCTGTGAGTGACTAGGAAGCCACCAGTGTCTAACTGCCAGTCTCTGGGAGGTGGGAGTGTATTCACTGTCCACCAGAAAGTAGGACCATCAAACTATTCACAGTCTCAGTGCAGGCACAGGTACATGGCTGATGGAGTGGAGGCCAGATCAAAACAAAACAGCAGAAACACCCTGCACACCACAGGGGTGCAGCTGCAGTCCATGTGGCCTAGGCAGTGTAGAAAGCGCTACCTTCTCCCGGGTCCTATGCTGGCACTGCTGCCTTGCTCACCCTCAAGACCCCTGAGTCCTGACAGCGAGGTGTGTAGGGCATCCTGAAGGAGTTGTGCAGTTCTGGGTGCTTTTGCCCAAAGGCACCCTTTGGGATGAATTCAGAGCCACATCTCACTTCCCATGAGACTGGAAGAACCACGTAAAAGGAATTCAACAAAAGCTTTCCACATCTCTGTTTATTCTTTTGAATCCATAAAATGACCTTAAAAAAAGCACTCAGGCCACCTAAGAGAGAGCAAGCACTTTCTGGCTAGAGCATGCAGGATTCTTTTGCCCAACAGGTTAAAGGAAGCAGAGAGCTGGCGCAGTGGAAACGGCCCTGCAGCCCTATGAGGAGACCATGGGAATGGCAGAAGTTCCACAAGCCTCTTGCCACCTTATCCTTTGCAAACCACACTATCCAGCTCCACCAGGTCTGGAGGCAACTGGGAGTCGCAGCCATGGTTTGGGACAGGGTAAGCAAATCCTGGGGGGAGCCTCTGAAAACATCTGCAATTGATTATAAGACCAATCTTTGTTTAAAATAAATAAAAGAACAGCTTTGTTGAGATATAATTCATATACTGTACATGTCACCTAAAGAGTACAATGAACTGGTTTTTTAAAGTAAATTCAGAGTGGTACAATCATCACGATGCTCAATTTTTAAATATTTCCACGGACCCATCCCCTCCAAAAAAACCTTCTACCCACTAGAATCACTTTCCTGATCATCTTTCCCAAAATAGATTGCATTTTAAGAATGGGTAAAAAAAAGTTGAGGGAAGTTAAAATACTGCACAAAGGATATTGTAAAATGACAAAGCCCAAAGTGAAGATGATGTGTTTACTTTTTTTTTTGATTTTTTTAATTGCTTTCATCCTTCCAGACAAAGCCGCAGCAGCTGTGAGGGCCGAGGCTCAGGCAGCCATGGTGGCTGCGAAGGGCTAAGGCTCAGGCTGGCAGCAGGGTAATGGGGGCGGTGCCTTCCCCTGATCCACTAGGTCGCCTCCTGCAGAGGGACGCCAGATTGGGGGCCGAGGCACAGGCAGTTAGGGGTGATCAGGCCAGCAGGGGGGCAAATTAGGGTTGATCAGGCCAGCAGGGGGCAAGGTAGGGGCAATCAGGCCAGCAGGCAGAGCAGTTAGGGGCAATCAGGCAGGCAGGCAGGTGAGCCGTTAGGAGGTAATATGCTAATTAGAGTGGTCATCTTCAGGCAGGCAGGCAGGTGAGCCATCAGGAGCCAGCAGTCCCAGATTGTGACAGCAGTCAGACATCCCCCGAGGGGTTCCAGATTGGAGAGAGAGTGCAGGCTGGGCTGAGGAACCTCCCTTCCATGCATGAATTTATAAAAATGAGTAGCTATTTAAAAACAAAGGAACTATTTGCTTTTATTTTAAACTAGAGGTCCAGTGCATGAAATTCATGCATGGGTAGGGTCCCTAGACTTGGCTGGAGATCAAGGCCACCTCCCCACTTCCCTGCCTCCTCCTTCCCTGGCCACCATGTGCCACCACCATGCGGTTCCCTGCCTCTCCTTCACTCGCTCCCTCAGTGCCCCTCCACTGGCTCTGGTCACCTGCCATGTTCTGTGCCACCCCCTTGAACTCCCGGTCTCCTGGTCAAACTCCCGAGGGGACACTTTGCATATGAGACTTTTATATATAGAGATAAGCAGATAGCTTTCAGATGCATGTAGGCTAAACATGTTTTATAATCTCTGATTCAGAGACAAGGCCCTGTGTTCATCATACTTGGGCCTACAGCAAAGTAATGTATGCTAGTACCCCTTATGGTTGAGGTGGGGGTCTATGTAACTGTGTTCAGGTGAGTGGAAGGTGGACAGGAGCAGTGTGAGATACTTCCCATGTGACTCTCTAGCCCTTGGAAAACACAAGTCCTAGATATTGGGTCTCTGGGTCATCATCTGGAAGAGAGCCACCAAGGAAAGCTACAATTACGATGTTACCTCTGGTGTGAGTGAGAAATCAACTCTTTCTTGGTTTAAAACACTGAGACTCCTTGGTATGTTTGTTATTGCCACATAATCTAGTTTACCCTAACAATTATAATCACTGTTAAGATATTATATTAATTTATTCATAATACACTTATCAAATTAGTATTCTTCTTATTATAATATTTTCAATTGCTTTGTCATTTTTAATTCTGTTGTTGCTGCTGTTGTCATTTAAATCAGAAATGTGTGTAACAAGACACTGTTGTGATTATTGCTTGAATGTCTTCACTTATTTTTGAAGCATAGGATTTGGGCAAAGATAGCACATCTTAAAATCATATTTTTTTCCTATTGATAAGATCTTACACTCAACTAATTGGACCCATTTCCAAACATATTTCTTTGATTTCAAGATCAAATTTCTCCCCTTTACATGTTCCTTGGAGCACTGGTCTCCACAAAGTGGCAGGTATTGATTGGAAAAGACAGAAAGAGAAAATACCTCTGTTTCTTACAATAAATAACTATATCTTCAAATTATTTCTGATGGAATAGAGCATGTAATATGAGGCCTTTCACAATCCTAGAGTGCAAGATTATAGAACTTAGAGGCCATCTACTTTAGCCTTCATTTTCTTTACATACAAGGGTCTTCCCTACCCTGTTCTCTCTTTCACATAAAACTTTCAAAATTCTCTACCTTCCCTTCACCACAGTTGGAGTTTTTCTGCTATTTTCAGCACATTTCCAGGCATATAAAAGCATAAGTTGTGGTCAAATGAGTTTTGAAATCTATTTCTGATAAAATTTTTCTCTGTGATTTTAAAGACATTCCCAATTTAAGAGCTTCTAATCTTTATACTTGGGATAATTAATTAACCTCTTCAAATTTTCATTTTATCATCCATAGAATGGGAATGAAAATGACATTAAATAATACATGTAACACATTTCATACGGATTTGGGCACACAGCCTTAAATATGAGTTATAATGAACAAAAAGCTAACTACCATGTAGAAGTACCTAATATATGCTGGACATTATTTTTTAACAGATTATCTTTCATCCTTAAAAGACTGCTGTCAAAACTTTTTGTGAGGATGGAAATGTATATCTGTATGGTGTATCTTACTTTTTGCATATATCTCTAGGGTCCTTGCATATGCTACGTCCTCTTTGTAAAAGACTTAATTTCTCCCCACACTGTGGGATTCCATGCAGAAAAGACTTCACAAAAGAATGCTTTATATTAACTCCCTCCACCTTCGCTCAATGCAGCTGGATCAGGAGCCCTCTCTTTGTCTCCATCTGTGACATGTATAAAATTCATCATCCTTGGATGGTACCTCCTCATGAACAAATTATCTGCATGCTTATGCACCTTTTCTCAGGAGCTTTGCCTTAGCTATTACTTCTACCTGAAAGATATTACTCCAGATATTCCTTATGCTTGCCTCTTCGCACCCTTCAGGTCAGTTGTTACAAGTATATGGAGGTCTTTTACAATTTAAAATAAAGCAGATCTGCCTTGTGCCTAGTTACTCCAGATCACTCTCTCTCACATGACCTTATTTCACCTGTACCTGATGTCATCTAATTTATTTGGCTGCCAATTTATTGTCTCTCTGCAACCAGAAATAAAGTGCCTTGAAGGCAAGCATTGCCAGTTTTATTTATGTCTGCACCTCCAGCACCTTGACAATGCTCACTGCATAGTAACTGCTCAATAAACATTTGTTGACTGACTGACAGTCACCTCACTAGAAAGCAATCCTTTAGAATGAAAGCTGTGCCTTTACATGCTCAGCTCCTAGTGCAATGTCCAGTGCATGTTATGTGTTAAAATATATATTGATCAAATGCATGTCTTTTTAATCAGCCAGTCAAAAACTGGTTATTCATTGGGAGGTCAAGAAGGCAACCAATTCTGTGGAGTGTAATTACTAAAGAGAGTGTCCTATAGCTACTGCCTGGAAAACTACAAATAATTGATTAAGATACTGAAGAAAAGGAAACCAGTTATTTGCACATAGTACAAGCTCAACATATGTTTATAACATTGACTTAATAAAATGTGTCTTATACTTCAACACTAATTCGCTTTAAAAAATTACCATTTGAAACCTGCCATAGAATCACCTGCTGCTTCATTCAAATGGGGGATGAGTTGCTCTGTGACAGGTGTCTGACAACATGCTAATAGCCAGACCTATTGAATGCACAATACTGACGTTCAGGAACGCTTTTCTTTTCTTCCTCGCCCTACCCCCACTTCATAAAAAGAATAGCACTCTCCTGAGAGAATTACAATAGCAGTCCACAAATGAACCCTCTCTTCCTTTGAGAGAGACTAACTGTAGAGGAAAAGATAATCACTTAGTGCCTTTATCTCCAAATTATTTGTAATAGAATCTGAAGTCACACCACAAGGTCTTTCATGAGGATGTCATAAATTAAGATGCATTGGCGTATCTGGTGCATCTGTTCCATTCTCTGGCCCTTTGTCTTCTGCAAAGAGCACACCAACCTCAATACCCACCAGACAGCATTTACGCAAATGATGTCGTGGTCTATAGCATTAATATTCAGTGATTGTCTGTCATAGACACCTTACTGTACATCTGTTATGCAAATGTATGTTAATTCTTACTCCCTGACAGCTGCCTAGCTTCCCTCCCTAAAATGATCTTTTCCATTTTGAAGTTTGCAATCTGTTCCCAAAAATGTTAATCCAACAATTAGCTGAAATTGCTAAACAGAAATTGTACATGTTCAGTCTAAAATAGAAGGTAGCATTTAAAAATAGATGGTGAACCTTCTTCCCACGTTGTTTATTTCATATGCGTTTCTGTCTGGTGTAAACATTGATCTCTGCACAGGTTGGCTAGGGGCAAGTGACAGGTTTACCTTCCCCAGTCCTAGGAGCTTTACAAGAAAGGACGGTATCACCATCCCTGTTATTGAAGGGACTTGGTCCTTAAAGATGCTGTTAGTGCTACACAGAGTTTCTCTCCATGCCTGAAACAGCTTTGTTTTCCCCATGAAAATAATTAGTATCAAGCACTTGGATATTAATACATGGCAACACAGATGCATAAAGTGATGAGTGATTGCAGAAAGAGATCTAAGAGAACATCCACTGGGACACAGAACACTGTAGACACCCTTTGTATGAGTTTGATGGATGTTCAATGGAGGATGCTTCTTATTTCCTATCTATATTCATTTTGAGGAATAGGTAGAGGACTTTTGGACAATAATAGAACTATCTATTAAGAGCTTTAAAGAGATTGTGGTGCTTGAGATAATAATAATAATAATAATAATAATAATAATAATAATAAAGATAAACACAGAGTGAAAAACTACTAAGACCAGCCGAAACCGGTTTGGCTCAGTGGATAGAGCGTCGGCCTGCAGACTGAAGGGTCCCAGGTTCGATTCCGGTCAAGGGCATGTACCTGGGTTGCGCGCACTTCCCCAGTGGGGGACGTGCAGGAGGCAGCTGATCGATGTTTCTCTCTCATCGATGTTTCTAACTATCTCTATCTCTCTCCTTTCCTCTCTGTAAAAAAAAAAAAAAAAAAAAGAAAAACTACTAAGACCAAATATACACTCGTATCTGACCTATGAGAACTGGTCACCATGTTGGCCACATGAGTTAAATCTTAACAACATTATTGTGGGGTATCATATACAGTTCATGTTAACAATAAGGCTAAAAATGAGGAGGGGGTTCTGCAAGCCCATAGGGCTGCCATGACCTTCAACCAGTGCCTTCTTCCTGGTTCCTGTACTGAGGAAGAACATTGACAAATGGAGAATGAAAATGTGTGCAGTGAAGAAGTCACTGATGTCTGCTTTAATGGGGCTCTTCCTGACTCTGATCTGTATTTCTGACTATGGCTGCCTTATGCTTGGCCTGCTGCAAAATTTAAAGCCCAACTAAGAGAAAGGGACTTGAATCTGCTCTGCTCCAGCATTCGGAGTACTCAGGATGTTAACAGATGGGATTCCTATCTCACCAGAAGAGTCCATTTCTAAAATGATGCTGCTAAACCATATAATTCTCAAGGTTCTACTCTAGACTAACATTTTTTTCTTTGAAATTCTTTTCTGTATTATCAATAAGACAATGGATGGGTTAAATATATTTAAAATATCTTGGCTATATTTTTCAGTGACTTTATCATTAAGATGAATATGGAAACACAGGCATTTTCAGTGACTATCATTAAGATGCATATGGAAATACAAGCATTCATTTGTTTTTACAGGCGTCTTTTTTATCATTATTTTAAGGTATCCCAAGATTTCCAAATGTTATAATTCCATTTTATTTGCAGTCATACAAATAAACATGATCCTAGAATCTATAATAAGTTGTTATAATTCCTCATTTAAATGCTATCAATTGAATGGGGTAAAATAGCAGAATTTTATAAATTATTCTGAAGGTCCAAATACAGCTTTATGTAACTTTACTTAGATACTTATTTTTAAAGCCAACACATGTAGAGAATTCACTATAAGGCACTATCTAATTAATATATAGAAAAAGGGGCATAAAGTGGTTAAATATTTTGTTCAAGTTCATATGGTTAGTTAGCATAATAGCTGAGATTTGACCTTCGACTGAATCTCTCACTTTTTATATTGCTAGTTCCCACACTAGCTTCTTAATTGTTTTTTAAAGAAAAGAAAATTAAGCCTGGCCAGTGTGGCTAAGTGGTTGAGCATTGACTTATGAACCACAAGATCAAGGTTCAATTCCCAGTCAGGACACAGGCCTGGGTTGTGGGCTTGATCCCCAGTGTGTGGAATATACGGGGCAGCCGATCAATGATTCTCTCTCATCATTTATGTTTCTATCTCTATCTCCTTCTCCCTTCCTTTCTGAAATCAATAAAAATATGTATTGTTTAAAAGAAATAATTTACATTAGTCAATCCTAAACCTGGCTTCCCATTCCTTGCTGCAGAAACCACAATAAAAATGTTTGCTCACAGTTCCTCTCTCTCTGCTTTGTCACTGACCCTATTGCATCCCTATGTGGCCCTGCATGCCTTGCTGTGTTCTCTCTAGGGAATGGTCAGAATAATAAAACTGTAACACTTTTTATTTTTATTTATTAGTATTATTATTAATCCTCAGCCGAAGATATTTTTCCATTGATTTTTAGAGACTGGAAGAGAGAGGGAAGGACAGAGAGATATATCAATGTGAGAGAAACACATCAGTTGGTTGCCTTCTGCCTGAGCCCCAACCAGGACCTGGTCTAGGGAGAAGTCTGCAACTGAGGTATGTGCCCTTGACCAGAATCGAACCTGGGGCCCTTCATGCACTGAGCCAAACCGGCTTGGGATGGTAACACTTTTGATTTCTCTCTCTTGATCTACATCTAGCCTCATCAGACCTTGTCAAGATAATATGGTTAAAATAGGCTGTGAGACATTTAGGGATAATAATTCACCCAACTTTACTCACTATAACTCAGTCAATAGCTCTAAAAGACTACCATATTTGGCCTCATGACCAGTGAAGAGCATCATTCCTAGGCTTATGTTCCTATTTTGCTTATCCGTAAAGAGGTGACAATAACGTCCATCTCATAAAAGTAGGGATGAGGTTCCAGTGAATGAACATATGCTACAAAAGCTTAACACTATGCTTGATTCAAGTGCTTAAAAAGCCTACCTAAAGAAATAAGAGGGGCATATATCTTGGCTCAAAATTTAGAATCATGTATATCTGTATGGAAAATAATATAATACTTAATGAATAATAATACAAGAATAAACTGTGTTTTACATACTCACAACTATTGCCAGGGTCCAACCCCAGCAGGTCCAGGGGACCCCAAAGGTGTGGATGGAGTCGGCGAAGAAGGAATGACACGGAGACAGCGTTCAGTTGATCAGCAGCCTTGCCAGGATCTCTAGCCACAATCTCCAGCCAA
>NW_006299715.1:2500988-2514574 GCF_000327345.1 Myotis davidii
GTGATTAATTACCCGCCTGGCACTTAGTGAAGGGGTTTTATTCCCTCCCTAACTTCAGGGGAAAATCCCTACCTGGGGAAACAACTTTTCTCGGAGAGGTGACCTTGGTTAAAACACAGTGCTAAGAAGGTGAGCAAACATATTAAGAACAGTATGCCATATATGCCAGGTCTCTTGAAAGGATGGACCGGCTCCCGGCAAACTATAAACTTACTTTTGCCCCACCCTACACAAATAGTGTAGGAGTTTGTTTCCCCAAAGTGCCTGCTGATGTAAAAAGAACTGCTCCAATGAAGTCCATTTTAAAGACAGAAAAACTGAAGCATAATTAATTGCGTTGTCTGAGATCTTTTGCTGGAACTGAAAAAAATATGTTGCTCAATAGAAAGCTTTGTGGCCATTGATCTAAGCCAAATTGTATTTTTTGGTGGAACAGAGCAGTACTGGTTAGTAGGTACAACTCTGTAGGAGTCAAGAAAACAAAGCCACGATCATTTTTTCTACATTTCTATGAAAAATTGATGTCTCCTACTTTACCCTTTGCAGCAACTCATGACACTGAAGTGATTATATCATCATTTGTATCATGTATTGAATAAATTATTTCATAGGAAATTATTTCATATCCTCTGATCTTTCCTGTTAAAGGCTTAGAGTGGTATTTTGTTGTTTTACCATTTAACCTCTGCTCTCTGGGGTTTTGACCAAAGCTGTTATACAACCCATGAATTGTCAGATAAATAAATTGCATAGTGTTCATAGCTGGACTTTTATTTCATGAGTCAAGGCTCCATCTAATGGAGTATAAGAATGAAGTTTAGAGCTGGAGCCTATTTCATTATAACTACTCCTCAATGTATAGAGAAGCCAAAGCCCCAAATGAGGCCACAGAGATCTGTCCTCACTAGGAGCAAAAGCCTACCCAAGTCAACGTACCACAAGCAAGGATGAAAGCCACATGTAGACACTGATGCTTAAAGCCCAATAGGAAAACATGCTGCAGTAAATACTCTACATTTACACATTAGAGCCTTTGCCTCACTTTGAAGAAGCTGCAAATGGAGAGTGCAGAGAGGCCAAAGCATGGGGCAAAGGGTGGAAGATTTCCTCTAGAAGAGATTCAGGGATCATCTCTGTTTTCTATATTCACAAGAAATGTCTGAGACAGACATGGTAGAATTTGTTACCCTTATTTTTATAGGTCAAGGAAATGTAAACCCAGTGCAATTTTATGTCTTGGTTAGAACATTCCTATTGTAAAGAGTTGCAGCAGAGCCTCAAAGCCAATTTTTCTGCCTCCTACTTAACAACTTCTTTCCATTTCCCCTGATGGTATCTGGGCTTGGCTCTCACTTTCAAGCTTCACTGACCCTGAATGATGGACAGGGATTTTCTCCAGGCACCTGAGTAAAGGCTGAGGTGCAGGTGCCAGATTCACTGTGGGCTTTCCATCTACCTCGGGTACAGTTCAATAGGGCCCCAATCACTGCCCAATGAGCTGCTTACATTGGTATTATGATTTATCCTAGAGACAAAGAACCAAGAAGTATCCATTCTCTGTGAAGCTGTTCTCTGATGACAAGATCCCTCTGCACACAGCAGACGTGGCCCCTGGGCTGACTTGGGTGTGGAGATGAGAGAGCAGCTGGAAAGAGGATGCCAAGTGGAAGTGCAGCCACACCCAAACTTAGTGTATCTGTCCCCACTGTGGATGTGACCGACCTCCCTCTCTTTTAGTTTCAACTTTGGAGCCTTTTTTGGTTTATTTGTTATATTACACTAGGGGCCCAGTGCATGAATTTGTCCATGGGTGGGGTCTGGCAGGCCCACCCCAATCAGGGCTGGGCCTGTCTGGAAAAGGACGTGGTAGGAGGTTGGCCGGCCAGCCCACCCCAATCAGGGCCAGACAGTCTGGGGAGAGGGACCCTACCCTCAATTGGGGTAGGGGGGCTGATCTGGGGTGGGACTGGGTGTGGGAGAGGTTGGCCGGCCCCACCCCCTATTGGGGTAGGGGGTGACAATCAGGGGTGGGGCCAGGTAGGGCCAGCCAGGGGAAGGGCTGTGGGCTGATCAGGGTGGCAGAGGTCCATGGGGGTGGGACTGGCCAGGGGGAGGGGCCACAGGCTGTTGGCTGGCCAGCCCCACCCCCTGATCAAACTCCTGGTTGAACTCCCAGTAGAGGGGACAATTTGCATATTAGCCTTTTCTTATATAGGATGGGACCATTCTAGATGCACTCTGCTATTGCCTGAAACGTTGTTAACCGATCTGGGGTGGGGACAGGTGGGGGACAGGGGGGGCGAGAGGTGGGCCCCACCCCAGATTGGGTTGTGGGTTGATTGGGGGGGGGGCGGGCCACCCTCCCATGGCCCCTCTCTCAGCCGCTGATCCCCAAGGGCTGTGGCTGGTGGGCTGGCTGGCCCTGCCCCTGATTGGAGTGGGGGCTGATTAGGGCAGAGTTGGTGGGAGGAGGGCCCTCAGGCAGTTGGCTGCAGGCCATTCCCCCTATTGGGGCAGGGGGAAATCAGGGGTGGAACGGCTGGGGGAAGGAGCCACGGGAGGTTGGCTGGCCAGCCCCACCCCCTGATAGGGCTTGTTTGTTGGCTGCAGTGGGTGTCATAGCAACCGGTCATTCTGGTTGTTATGGTGTTAAGGTCCCTCAGCCAGGCCTGTGCCCTCTAGCAGTCTGGGACCCCTCAGGAGATAACGACCTGCTGGCTTAGGCCTGCTCCCGGGTGGCAAAGGGCAGGCCCAATCCCTAGGTGCAGCCCCTGGTCGGGCTCAGAGCAGGACTGATTGGGGAGTTGGGGAGCCGCCCCCTGTCATGCACAGAGCAGGGCGGATTGGGAGGTTGTGATGCCACCCTCAGTCACGCTCAGAGTAGGGCCGATTGGGGGGTTGGGGCACTGCTCCCTGTCACACTCAAGGCAGGGTCGATGGGGAGGTTGCGGTGCCACCCCCTGTCACGCACAGAGCAGGGCCAATCAGGGGGTTGGGGCGCTGCCCCCTGTCACACACACAGCAGGGCCCATCAGGGAGTTGAGGAGCTCCCCCCTGTCACTCACAGAGTAGGGCTGATAGGGGAGTTGGGGCACTGTCCCCTGTCACACACACAGCAGGGCGGATCAGTGGGTTGGGGCACTGCCCTCTATCACCCACAGAGCAGGGCCAATCAGGGGGTTAGGGCGCCGCCACTGTCACACTCAGGGCAGGGCCGATGGGGAGGTTATGGCTCTACCCCATCACACACAGAGCAGGGTCCATGGGGGGGGGGTGGGGTGCCGCACCCTGTCACACACAGAGCAGGGCCTATCAGGGGGTTTGGGTGCTGCCCCCTGTCACGTTGATCCCAGTGCTGGGAGGCCTCATGGCTCCACTGATCCCGGTGCTGGGAGGCATATTACCCTTTTACTATATGGGGTAGAGGCCTGGTGCATGGGTGGGTGCCGGCTGGTTTGCCCTGAAGGGGGTCCTGGATCAGGGTGGGGGTCCCCACTGGGGTGCCTGGCCAGTCTGGGTGAGGGGCTGAGGGCTGTTTTCAGGCTCGGGGTGACTGAAGCTCCCACCCGCTCCTTTTTTCCTTTTTTTTTTTTTTTTATTCTGGGCTAGCTTTAGCTTTGAGGCTTGGCTCCAGCTCTTAGGCCTCCGCTGCTGAAAGAAGGTTTCTGGCCTTTGCTTACAATGTTGCGATTCTGCTGGCTGAAGTCCGGTGGGATTTGTTACATAGTTTCTTAAACTGCAGGCTCAGAGGCCTGCAGCCGCAGGCGGGGGATGTTGGTTTCCTCCGTCACTGAAGCAAGCAAGCCTCATGTTAATTTCAAGCTGCCTGGCTGCCCGCCGCCATCTTGGCTGTCAGTTAATTTGCATATCTCGCTGATTAGCCAATGGGAAGGGTAGTGGTCGTATGCCAATTACCATGTTTCTCTTTTATTAGTGTAGATATATTGCCATTGACAGCCATTTATTTGATGCCTTTGAAGCCAATCATTGGTTGGCTAATTAGAAAGGTCAGTTAAAATGGGGAGTCAAAAGAAATGATGCATATGATGCATGACTACCTTAAATATTTTGCTTTAGCTTATAACGGGATAGGATACTCATTTAGTAATGTTTGGATTTAATGGCAAAACCTTTGATTTAAATACAGGTCTTCTGATTGGATCGCCACATTAATTTTCCTGTGTAAGCTTTGCTCCTAATGAATTCATTATGACTTCCAATTTCATTTTCCTTAAAGTGAACTAAGATTTAAAGACATTTGTGAGGTAATGTGAATTCAGACTCTTTCTAAATTAAAACTATTTTTTTCCATTTGTTTATTGTGTCTTGCCACAATTTAATCTGATATGACTTAGCACTACCCATTCTATGCAAAGCATTAAATTAAATCAGGTTTTATAGGAAAAATAGAATTAGAACAAATGCGTTCCAATGAGAAGAAGGTGAGGTGGGGTTTGTCTTTGATGGAGTTGGCCTCATCACTTTCAGCAGCATATGTTCCATCAAAGTGCCTTATCTCACTGAACCTTAGTTTCAGGTGACAAGGACAATGATGAGTAACTACCTTGCAAAGCTATTATGCAGTTTCAATGAGTTGATGGCTGTGAAAGATAAAAAAGAATTACAATGTGGGAGAGAAGGAGGAAGCTACAAATGGAGCATGAGGATGGCTGACCCTCTTTGCAGAATTTCATCTTGCCACCAGAGGCCAGAGCTACAGAATGGAGACACTAAATTGCCATCTCATCAGAGTGTATGGTGAATACCAATGAGTGTGGCAGAAGGCCAATGCCTGAGACTTCAATAACGATAAATCTTGGATCACCGGACAGAGTGAGGTCAGGGTGCCCTGTCAGGAGCCAATTTCTTCATTTAGGTTATATCAGGAAGAGGAATCAGTATCATAGATGGAAAAAAATCAGTAGAGACTTCCTGAAAGCAGGGTTCTTGGCCTGGTCAGGAAGCATAGGTAAATATGACTGAGTTGTAGGGACTGATGGATGGTACTTCAGGCAATAGTACAAAAAGCCAAACAAGGAAACTGTAGCACGCATCTCACGTAGAACCACAAAACAAAGCTATGACAGTGCTCCTGAGAAGTTTTTCTTTTCCTCCATCCTTTTTGAACAAAGCCAGCTTTGATTTAATCTATTTATCCCCCAGCTCTCCACGGGGTGCAAACAAACATGAGTCTGACTCAAAGGGCTGTTTGTTTTTCTAGCATAAGAGATTTCTGTGGAGGAAAAAAAAATGAATCAGGAACACTTATAGAACCAGGGAGAGGTGTCACTGGCATTTTAGAGTTTTCACACAAATTAGCAAGGGCCTCATTCATTCCTTTTTTCCCTTTCTTTTCTCAAAAACACAGCTTGGTATTAAGGAGGCAAAATAAATGTGCTGGAAAAAATCCAGCATTTTTTTTTCTTGTTGTCTAGTTGGAGGAATCTATAAACAAGAAAGAGAACATCCCCAGATCTACCCGCCAACCCTGTGTCTCACCCTCTGACCCAGAAAATACAGGCTCTTGATTAATATGATCACTAATCAATGAAGTAGAAAGATGTTTCCAGAGATTGTTCCCAAAGGTCCCAGGTCTGAGGAGCTAAGTCATTTTTATGTTCCAAAATTATCTATTTAGGGTGTTAGTAAGGATATCTGAAACTCCTTTAGTAGACAAATATGAACCAGAAACAAACTGAAATCTGTATTCTTAGAGCAGTAAGTTTGAAACATAGCTGTGATTTGAGAAACTCAAAGAACATTGGACTTTGAAAGACTAGTTTGAAAGTATACTCTGGAATTATTTTAATTTTTATGAGGACGCAAGTGAGATGGGAGGAAGGAGAGCAAGCAGTGCATTGGTCATTTTTAATGTCTAAGCAAAAACTTTTAGTTTTCTAAAAAATTCTTCCCAAAGAGGAGAGGACATTTTGGAAATCTAGCTCATCTTGGAGAGACTAGTCTTGGGAATGCATTTCAGAGCCCCACTAAAGGTATTACTGGCAGTCAGAACTGCAGCAACTTCTTTTTTTTAATATATATTTTATTGATGTTTTACAGAGAGGAAGGGAGAGGGATAGAGAGTTAGAAACATCGATGAGAGAGAAACATCGATCAGCTGCCTCCTGCACATCCCCTAATGGGGATGTGCCCACAACCAAGGTACATGCCCTTGACTGGAATTGAACCTGGGACTCTTCAGTCCACAGGCCGACGATTTCAGAAAGGAAGGTAGAGGGAGAGGTCAACTTCTAAAGTTTATAGATGCACAAGGACATATACTTCCATCAGAATGCAGAATGCAGCATGCCCTGCACATGACTACCAGGGATTCTCAGAATAAGTCTTCTTCCTGGGAACATGTTACCTTCAGAGTAATGGTTATACCTAGAGAAAGGGAAGAAACAGTTTCAAGGAGGGACACAGCTGCAACTACACATAATCATGTTAACAAAAAAGTTCAAAATAAACATATAAAAATTGTCACATGTTAAATCTCGTTGGGTAAAATTCTCTGTATGCTTGAAATATTTAATAATAAAAATATGAAGAATTAGAGCTGTTTCAAGTTTCTTATCCTGCTTGTATATGGAGCACAGGTTTCTGGTGGGCTGTGGACTGGTGTAAAGAAAACACGTGCTCACACAAACACTTACATGTGCAAACACACAGGAGAATGATTACAGTAACTATGCATTCTACTTGACCAAGAATACAAACCCTATCAGCAATGAGGCATTAACACAGGGCAGGGCAGATGTGGTCCAAATTCAGCTTGGTTTTTCTTGGCCCCCAGAACCTAGTGGGTTCTCAAGGCTGATTGTCATCCCCCTTGCAAAAGAAGGTATTACAGGATGGATAAAGTTCAATTTTTGCCAAACCATGGTCAATTTTATATATGACCTTAGAGCATGTTTCTAAAAATTCTTTCAATAGCACTGAATGTGCTTCTTTTTAAGAAATGTTATCTAATGTTGAGTCTCTTTCTTGATCTCTTTCTAGGGGCAAGCTCTGAGTCAGCAAGGTTGCACACTTACTCAGGAAAGAAAACTGTGTCACTTTCTGGAATAACTGTGCCCTTAGGTTTTTAGAAATTTGAAAACTCCTTTCACAACCTTTTAAACTAAAGGTTAAAAGAGGAAGTGGCACAGGTTTTTTTCTAAGATTTAAAAAAAATATTTTTTTATTGATTTCAGAAAGGAAGGTAGAGGGAGGTAGAACATAATTAAGAATAATTGATTGGATGCCTCCTGCATGTCCCCTACTGGGCACTGAACCTGCAACCTGGCATGTGCCCTGACCCAGAATCAAATCTTGACCTACTGGTTCATAGGTTGACACTCAACCACTGAGCCACAATGGCTAGGTTTTTCTAAAATTTTTGAACCTCTACATTGTTTTATAGAAACATATAAACAATATGGATCTTTAAACATAATTTACATATGGCATGATTCCAGTTTATAAAAAAATTTGTGTGGTCAGGTATAAGATTAGAAAAAATGTCTGAATGAAAATATTAAAAGCCATCAACTCTTTGTAAATATATTTTCATTGATCATTTTGTATTCTCTAAAATTATTAAAGAAATTTGTTTTTATAATAAAAGTATATTATTTTATAGAAACATATAAGCAATATAGGTATTTAACATAATATAAAATGTTTATAAAAAACAGAAAAAATATCTGCACCACTTATATATTCTATAAACATATAACATTTATAAAATAAAAATTAAATATTTCACAAATTTATTTGGAGGGTAAGGAAGGGCTTAACATTAGAAATATCTGCTGTGCATATTTCTTCTTTATAAACAATGGGACATTTCCCTGCGAGCTTTGCCTTTCAGACTCTGTATTATTTTTCAGAATGTCAATATTAAAAAATTCAGTACTCATTATCTCTTTTTTCCTCAAGACAATGTCCTATAAAACCAATTTCTTGTTGAAGTACGAGGCGGGCGCAGTGACGTGGATGTAGGTGACCTGTGGAAGAAAGATTACCATCATGGCCACTAAACATGAGGGCCATCTGGATGGGACCAGGGCTCCTCTGTAGACCATCGTTGCCGTCAGTCGCCCCTTCATCACAGAGCCACATCTGACAGATTTCTAATACAGATAGCCTCCTGCAAGCAGAACTCTGCCCAAACCCAGCTGAGCTTTCATTCTGTGGCTTTGTTCTCTTGTATTTCCACATCCAGAGAGTTGCTCTTCTCCTGATGTCAGCTTCTGAATTCCCTGACTTACCATTAGCCTTAGGCAACTGCAGTGAAGGGTCCAATAACTTCCAGAAACCTGCGGCACTCGACGCATTCAAGTCTTTCCTGGGTCTCTCACTCTTCATTGCTTTTCCATTTCTTTTCTCAAACCACATTTACTTCCAAGCACTTTCTTCCATTCAATCTTATTTCTCAGTATTTAAACTCCCCAGTATATTTACATATAAATTGAGTGCTGAGGTCTTTTGGTATTTGAAAAAGCTTTTGAGATTTTTAATGAACTTCTAAAAGGTTCTTGAATTGATATTTTTCCAAGAGTAGGTCTATTCTGAAAAACAGGAAGTTTGGGTTCAATTTAGTACTACCCATCATTAATCCAGGACAAATTGGAGCCTTCAAAAATCTGCAATTATTCCCCTGCTCCTTAGCCTCACACTAAAGGCGTCTGCTGATGGGCCCTGCCTCCCATGTCAGGTTCATCTCCACCCTGCAGAAGCCACCCAGGCCAGCCTGCTCCTTGCCAGACATATACCCTCACATTGTCATTATCCTTGTCTTGTCTCTTACTTTCCCTTGGCCTGGGACCTCCTCCCCCTTTAACAACTATCTTTCCAAAGTTCATGGGCTAAGTTCAATATCAATTTCATCATGAAATTTCTATTTTGCCTCTGGAAAATTTAGGGAAAAATACATGCATTCATCTCCCAAATGCCTGATTTGATGTTTTACCTGAAACCTCAGAAGCCATAGGAATAAGGCACATGTAATACAATTTTATTTTCATAAGGTAAAGCTTATGATTTCTTTCACGTGACAATTGTGTCAATAAAGTCATGTTTATGAAGTTTTTGAGGTGTAATTAGAGTCTTTATAGCTCTGGAAATTAGGGAATGTTATTCACTCTCTCTACCCCAGAAGTCTCATCTGAATCTCAGGTTTAGTAATAGGCACTCTGAAAATATTGTGAGAGGGATTAATTGAGGAAATCTATGTAAAACCTTAGAACATCGTTAGGAAAATATCAACAGCTCAGAAAAAAAATGTTCATTATTTTTATTAAGAAATATCCTCACCACTTCTCCATGCTTATTTGAATAAAGTCTGTGTAGAATTGGATGCACCTGTGTAGGTTCTTTGCCTTCCTTAAACATTTTCTATACTTGATAACAAGGGTCATAGTCTCACAAAGCCAAAAACCATGCATGGTATGTTATAAACTTTCAATACACTATATATTCAATACAATAAAATTAAACCTAGAAAACAGTATAAGTTTTGATATATTTTAATGGCTCTATACTTGCTGTTATTTCAAAATTTCAACAAATAAAACTACTAAGGAATGTGAATGACAAAGTTTGACATTGAAATGAAAATGACTATCACCTACCTTCCACTCTACTGCTTCTTCTTTTGGAAAATGGAAAAGGACCCCCCAGATAACATGCTGGTCCCTTTAACTTCTGGCTGCTTTAGTTTTGTTTGGAAGGCAGACTACAATAGAGTGTGTGTTATAGACAGATGACATTTCTTTTTCTAATTTAGATGAAAGAACTATGAAATATTGATATTTGGTGGAACATACTAAGCTGTTCCAAGCAAAGACATTTGCTCCTGAATGTAGACCTGCCAGGACTCTGTATTCCAGATTGATAGATGATATTGTCAGCATCATATTTTCATTATTTTTTGTTCTCCTGTTCTATGTGCCAAGCCACCATTAAATTACAGATACTAAATGCTGAATAAAGTCAAACATCTATGAAATAGAAATGAGTTCTTTTCTTTTATATTCACTTTTCGCATCCCATGCTACATTTTTCATCATTCATCTGGTATGTCAGTCTCTCATTATATCTCTCTTTTTTATCTTTCTCTAGGTTCCTTACATTTTAAAGCAGACAGAATAGAAAACAACATGGCTCTGAGCTGGGAGCCTAAAATCCTAGTCTTGATTTCTGATCTGCTTTCCACTTGCTTCATGACCTTGAGAACTGGGTTTTCTCACCTCTCAGTAAACAAAATGTACCAGGTTATCTCTAAATTTCTTCAAACTCCAATTCTATTATTTTTTTATTTTTATCTATAGATTTGCCCCCTTGATACTCTATTCTGAAAAATAAATCCTGTCCCCCAACTCTTTTTTTACTTGACAAGTATTTTAATTAAGTCTCTTCTTTATCTTATACTCAGGATTGTTTTAAAGATTAATGAATTAATCTGCATTAAATATCCTACCATAATCTCATTTTTTAAATCCATGTTTTGTTTTGTTTTGCCTTCTCCCCTTTCCTTCTACCATCCATGCTTTTATTCTTTTCTCTATTCCAAAGCCCTCTTTGAAACCCCCATTATTTAATAACCTAAAATGAAATTCATTAGTGAGATCTTTCATAAATTAATTCAACAGGTATATAGCTACAATGAGCTCTTTTGAAGAGCTCAATAAATAAAAGTCACATTCTCCGCCTGAGCTTGAAAGTAGTTGAGACAATAGATTAAAGAAACTGAGAAATGAAGATCGAAACATCTTGATAAAGCTGTTGGAAGATGCTACTTTTAGTCTGTTAGCCAACTGACCAAAGGGGGAAAGTGATATTTCCATAAATCCTTCTCCCAAATTCATCCAGCCACTGAATTTCTTCTCTGCCCTTGGGAAAAAATTGAGGAGAGGGCAAGAAAGAGGCCAGAGTGTTACTAAGGCAGGTCCTGCCACAGAGCAAAATGAGCAGTGGGTGGGGGTAGGGGTCCTAGTGTCCACCACCACAGGGACTGGAGACAGGACGGTGAATAAGACAGCCAGAGCATCATTCTTATACAGTTTGTAGTGTTTTGAAGAAGACAGAGTTTGAAATGTAGTTGCAAGCATGTCAAACTTGTGGCCCAGCCTGCTGGCCGTGTGAGTTGACATGCTTGTCGGATGCCATAAGAGAGCATGAGTGGGGCAGGGGGGGAGGTTGGGGGTTAATGGGAGGATAAGGACACATTTGTAATACCTTAACCAATAAAGAAATTTAAAAAAATAAATAAATAAAGTGGGGAAAAAAAGAGTGTAAGGGGTCCCTATCTTATCAAATATATGGCAGGAAGGGGAAATAGCTTTGGTCATTGTTATGAAGATGGTAATCCCTCTCTCATTATTATTGCAGCAGACAAATTCGATATCCCAGCCCCTGAATTTTAGTCTCTCACCTTAGGAGTGGGAACTTCTAGAGGGTGAATGCAGTCGATGGGAACAAGAATAAGGTGGGTGGGTGGATTCCTGTCAGATGGTTTTGCAGAGCACACATGTGTTGCAGGAGGTAAGATTTACCTTGTATTCTCCCTTTGGATAGAGAATACTAGTTGCTGAGAACGTGACTAGGAAGTCCCAAGTACATCTATTTACCGATAGCTATATCCAGCTAATTTTTAGTTTTGGGGTTGTGTGGTGAGGATCATGCATGCAATTATAGTAATTAATTAACTAATTGGTTAAACAAATAAAATATAGTCAAAGAGGGCCATGCATGGTGTAATAAGTCTGCTATGAACCAAAAATTATAACTCAATTATGTAAACTTGATGTCTAAAAATATCCATAACTGAACAAAGATGCTGTTCTTCACCTGCAAGATTGGCAAAGAGCCAAGAATTGGGGGCTATTTATGCAGTGATAATGAACTTGCAGGTGTATTTTAAGTGCAATGCAGAAAGGTATGCATAGTATGCATGCATAATGCATAACATTTACATAAAAATGGTGAAGAAAGGATATAAAGAGGATATAAAGACATGTTTGTATCTTTATAAAATATCTCAGAAAGAATAAAGACACATACAATTTGGCTGCACTGATTACTTTCCTCTGATCACCTTTTGAATATTGAAATATGTGGATATTATTGATTAAAAAAGAAATAAAACTTGGTCAGTCAAGCGAGAGAAATCTCCATAAAGTCAACTTCATGTATTGAGAGGGTTTATTTTTCTCCATCTCTAGTGCTTTTCTTTCTTTCTTTCTTCCCTCCCCTTTCCTTTCTTGTTCTTCTGCTTTCTTTTGTCCTGACTTCCCTTCTCCCACTTTCCTTCTTCCTCCATTTCTCTTCATTCCTTCCAACTTCATAGCTACAGATTATGAGATATTATCAGAAACTTGGGCTACAGCCCAACTGCACTGATTTTAAAGAGTTGTTTTATGGAAGCTTATCTGGGGCTCTAAAAACTTGCCCTTGGAAGTGCACCTGCTGGAACCTTTGCGACCGCCATTGTCTCCAGGTCATTGCTGTCCCTTGACACTGCCTCTCTCTATTCTTTCCTTTGACACAGGTCACTTGGAGAGCTGGGCTCAGTCCCATCATTGCATCATCTCTCTTTTGATCCTCTTTTATAACATGGTTTTCTTCTAAATATCACTCATAGTCCTCTAAAGTGCTTTCTCTCCCTACTGTCTCCTCTATTTTAATGCCCAGAATCATTCTCAGTACTATGCAGTGCAAACATTTTTTACAAATTTCTAATCTGAAACCAAGATGGCCCATGCATATTTAATGTATTCATCCTTAGGTTAGACAGAGAAAAACCAGTTATTTATCGGAAGGCTCCTCTGCTCCGGGTCATGTATTGAGCAATGGAGTAACAATGACCAATTGGGCATAAGCCTTGACTTCAGCGAGAGCATGATATGAGTGTGTGCAGGGGAAGAGGTGGTAAGCAGATGTGAGCATGCAGTATCCTATAAGTATAGTAACAGGACATCACTGTATAATGGGGCAGTACAGAGGAAGCTGCTGTCAGCACTGCTTAGAAGCACGAGAGAAGGCTTCACGGGGAAGAAGACCCTTTATTTGGATATTTAAGCAGGAATAAATGATGTAGCGATGGAGGGAAAGAAACCCAGGCAGAGGGTGTAGCATGTGCAAAGGCACAGAGACACAAATGCAGTGGAATGTTTGGGGTGGGGAGTTTAAGTTTTCAAATATGGATGCCAATTTAAAAGCTCTCTCATTCACATCTGCCACTAGTTCTCAAGTCCCTCCCTATAAGTGTTGTGTTGTTGTTTTTTTAATGTTTTAACTTTATATCTTTATTTCTCTCTATGACTGCACATTTCTTCCCCTTGGGCTTCTCCTAAAATCCAGAATTCCTCCGTAACTCTGATGCAGGTGATTCTATGGTCTCTTTGTGTCACAATGGCACATTTTCCCCATGTTCCCAAATGTACCTATTAACGTGAACTTTTTATATAAAATACTTTTTCCCCACTGAGAAAATCCTGAAATCAGCCTTAAAAATTATGAGTTTATTCTCTCTTGCATCTCTTCTCTTTAGGTTGGTCTTCTTTATTCATTTATCATCTCCTTTTATGATATATATATAT
>NW_006299715.1:2514716-2516600 GCF_000327345.1 Myotis davidii
CATTGGATTACCACCATGAGATTGTGTTTCTTTTGTTCCTACTGTTTCATCCACAAAGTTGAGCTGTTTTTAAAAGTATATTTTTATTGATTTCAGAGAGGAAGGAAGAGAGAGAGATAGAACATCAATGATGAGAGAGAATCATTGATCAGCCGCCGCCTGCCCACCCCCTCACTGGGGATCAAGCCCACACCCAGACATGTGCCTTTGAATAGAATTGACCCCAGGACCCTTCAGTCTTCAGGCTGAGGCTCTATCCACTGGGCAAAACCAGCTAGGGCCACAAAGATGAGCTTTGATGACTGTGGCTGAACCTATGACTTCACTGTTCATCAAGTCAGTGTAACAGTAGGCTTGTAAGAGTCACACAGTGCCTTGTGAACTGTAGCCCTGTCAAGCCAGTGTGACTTACCTGTCATGTTTAATACACCAAGTTGGGACATGTCTGTCCTTTATTCTCATGCTGTTGCAGGCAAAGATCACACTAACATTATAGTTGCAAAGTTGTGTTTATATTTTAAGAAAATGTAAGCCTTCACCCTATTTAACTGTGTCTTTGGCCTTCTTGTCCTTGAGGCCTTTCTGCGTTGGACACAAGATAAGTCCTTCCCAAGTACAACTATAATTTGCCCACCTCTGAATTAAAAAAAACAACAAAAACTTCCCATAACTTTCCCACTGAACATGGAGCCTGAAGAATTGACATCATACCTTGTCTCCTTCACCCAAGATCCATGTGACCTTGGGAAATTCGCTTAGATATCTATAAAATGAGCCTATTCCCTGAGTGTTCTATAGGATTATAATGAAGATTACTTTCAAACTATGTTAAATAACTTGCAAATGCTAGCATGATATTCAATTTAAGTTGTAATTTCTTTATAGGATGAAACTCAATCCACTATTCTGTTGTTCAAAGCCCCTTACAGGGGTTCTCAACCTGTGGGTCGCGACCATCGGAAAACACATATAGCATATCAGATATTTACATTACAATTCATAACAGTAGCAAAATTACAGTTATGAAGTAGCAACGAAAATAATTTTATGGTTGGGGGTCACCACAACATGAGGAACTGTATTAAAGGGTCACGGCATTAGGAAGGTTGAGAACCACTGTGGATCTATTAGGTTCCTACTTATATCTTCAACTTTTTATCTTCTTACATCCAAAAGAAAAATTTTTATGCAGGGGGCAGAGTACTGGCAACTCTCATTTACTGTGACCCATTATAATTGTGATTGTGAATGCAGTGTCACCTACAATGACCTATCACAGCAGATCCTGTCATTCTGAAGCCATATGAGCTCAGAGGAACACTACTGCAACACCATTAACATGCTTAGTTTTATAAACATATCTAACTTCCAGTTTTATTTCTCAAATTATACTAAACTAGAGGCCCGGTGCACAAAAATTTGTGCACTCACGGGGGAGGAGGGGTCCCTCAGCCTGGCCTGTGCCCTCTCACAGTCTGGCACCCCTCAGGAGATAACGACCTGCTGGCTTAGGCCTGCTCCCGGGTGGCAAAGGGAAGGCCCAATCCCTAGGTGCAGCCCCTGGTCGGGCTCAGAGCAGAGCCAATTGGGGAGTTAGGGCGCCTTCCCCTGTCATGCACAGAGCAGGGCAGATTGGGAGGTTGCGATGCCACCTTCAGTCACGCTCAGGGTAGGGCTGATTGGGGGGTTGGGGCACCGCCCCCTGTCACACTCAAGGCAGGGTCAATGGGGAGGTTGCAGCGCCACCCCCTGTCACACACAGAGCAGGGCCAATCAGGGGGTTGGAACGATGCCCCCTGTCATGCACAGAGCACGGCCCATCAGGGGGGTTGGGGTTACATACCCTGTCACACACAGAGCAGGGTCAATCAGGGGGTTGGGGAG
>NW_006299715.1:2517251-2538074 GCF_000327345.1 Myotis davidii
TTCTGCTGAAAGCAGGTGTCTGGTTTGTTTGGGTTCTATAATCGAAACACTGTATCAACTCCAGCTCTGAGACCCCGGCTGGCTGAAAGCTGGTTTCTGGGGTTTTGTTTAGCTTCTATATTTGTTAAAATCTTTCAAACTGCAAGCTCAGAGGCCGGCCAGGCAGGCGGGGAATGTTGGAGTCCTCCGTCACTGAAGTAAGCAAGCCTCATGTTCGCTTCCAGCTGCCTGGCTGCCGGCCGCCATCTTTGCTGGTGGTTAATTTGCATATCGCCCTGATTAGCCAATGGGAAGGATAGCGGTCATACGCTAATTACCATGTTTCTCTTTTATTAGATAGTATAGTTATTAATTTAAAGATCTAGCAAATTAAAATCATGCTTTGTATTTCTTTAGACTCTCTGGCCCTTTAAATACAGTTCCTCATGCTGTGTCCCAACCATAAAATTATTTTTGTAGCTACTTAATAACTGTAATGTTGCTACTGTTATGAATCGTAATGTAAATATCTGATATGCGGGATGGTCTTAGGCGACCCCTGTGAAAGGGTCGTTTGACTGCCAAAGGGGTCTCGACCCACAGGTTGAGAACCACTGCTTTAGTGAGTCTACTTGTGCTTAGCAAAGTCTTGGATACTTAACTTCTCAAGTTCAATATATCCAAAGCAAAAATTCATTGTTTTTTTGCCAAGGCACTATTACATTCTCAATTTCAGCAAGTAGTCTCAATGCCCTAACATTAGAAACATTGATGGAGTTTTTCCACTTTTCCCTCTCCTTTCCACATCTTTCAATCACCAGATCCTATTGATTCTACTGACTAAACTTTGAAATGCTCCTGTTCACTACTGCTATGCTTTTTTAAATTTAGATCTTCAAAATTTCTTTTCTGGATGATCGCCTCAGTCTACTGTCTGCTCTTTCCCATTTCAATTTCTCTTCATTGCATTATTCCATCTGTCGCCTAGTTACCAGAATGAGTATTCTCAAATGGAATTCTAAAATGACTTTTTCTTACTTTAGGGTGAACTATACTTTAACCATGAGTCTAGGACCAAATTATCTGAGATAGACTCTCACAGCTGTCATCTCTGTGACCTCAGTGAAATGATCTTCTAGTTCCTTAGTTTCTTCACGCAGTGGCCATGAGGATGCAACTCTCAGATCTCTGACTGCAGGGAGAATAAATGGATTAGTGGTCCCAGATGGTGCACTCTGACATATAACCCCGCATTCACACAGAGGCTGTGCATTTCACAGGCTCTGCCAATAAATGAGTGAAAAGAGTAGGGCTACTACTGCAGCCCCTTCCTGGGACACAGGACTCCTCTGATCACATCTCCTCAGTCTTTGGCCTGAGGACTCCCCATTTGCTCCGTGGAACTTCCTCAGACTCATTAAAGTTTTAAACTCTTTCACTTAATATTCCTCCCTTTCTTCCTTCTGACCTTTGCAAAGAGCACTGTGGTCTGATAGCTCTCCTGGCCTCTCATGATCCTCCTCCATTTTCCTTCAAGGGTATTTTCCTAATTAATCTCTTGCATGTTTAACTTTATCTTGACATTTGCTTCTGCAATGATCTAAACTATTCCAATTCATCTGTAAAATAGATGTAATAATAATACCTACTTTATATGATTATTATGAGGATCAAATATTATATAGATATGAAATATAAGTTTGTAGCATCTATTTGGTCCGTAAAATAGTTTGTTGCTATTATCATCATTATTAATTTGCTACTCATTCAACATATCATACTCTTTCATGGATCAATAATTGATGAAAGGGTGTGTTATGTATGTCCTCTGCAAAAACAACAACAACAACAACTTTTCATTTCAACTATGCAAAATAGTACTTATCCTTAGGGGTCCAACTCAGAAATTATTATCTTTGCTATGCCTTCTTTAACTCACCTCTGTTTTTTCTCCTAGAATACTATGTACTTCACTGTTCTACCACTTAAAATAGCATTAATTCATATAGTTTGAGCAACTACTTTTTACACTGTTGCTACTGCTGGAGCCTACATCATTTAATGACTTGTACTTTGTCACATATGGTCTTGGTGTCTGTAGTACTTTGCAGAAAATCTCACACATTTTAGAGGTTAACATAGAAGGTTTAAAAATGTATTGAAGAAAGAAATGCTTGTCCATGTGCATTATGTTGATTTGGTAGTAACACAGAAATATAAGAAGCCACACTATTATTCACCTTGGGACATCTTAACTAGAATCTGTAACACTTGGAACTTGTTAAATTTTTCAGTCACAACCAAGTTGAACAGGTGTCCTTGGTTTTAGTGCTAAGGAACCCCTAATGAAAAATACAGCTATTCTTTCATAAATCACTTCGTCCTTCTCCAAGGCTATAACAGGCTGTAATTCTAAATGAAGTCAAGCAGACAGTACCAAAAATTCAATGTTAGTCTTAGTTTCATATTTTTAACTTGATTTTTCCACAAGGAAATTACTGAGGAAAGTCTTGTGAAGCTAAGACTGAGGCAGCTAGCTCCTTCACCTCTGTCTAAATCATGTGCCCCATATTCCTGTTCAGCTGATCCTACTTTTAGTCTGTGTATTCACACACGTAATTATACCTTCTTATATCAGCATTGGTAGATGGGTAATGATACTTATAATAAACTTTCCATTTATATTTAGTCATTAAACAAATATTTATTGAGCACCTACCAGGCACAGGTCTAAGCACTCAGGAAATATTAGCACCAAAACAGACTAAGACAAAACAAAACAAAACAAAACAAAACAACACAAAACAAACATCCAAACTAAAACTCTGCTGTCTTCATGGAGATTACATATTGGTTGGGGGAGATAGACAATAAAAAAAATAAATATGTAGGATGTAATACGATCACTACTATGGAGAAGAGTAAAAAGTAAAGCAGAAAAGGAATACAAATTATTAAGGGTCCAGGGAACATAATAATTTTAAAATACAGTGATAAAGGAAAGCTTCATTGGGAAGAGGGCATTCAAAAACTACCTAAATAAGTGTACCAGTAGGTGTCATGGGAATGACATACCAGACAGAACCAAGATCAAGTGCTGAGTTTCTGTGATAGAAACTTATAGGAAAGAGTCCAGTAACAACAGGAAGTTGTGGTTGTTGGAACAGGAATATAAAAAAGAAAAGGTGGTAGAGTTGAGGTCAGAGAGATAATAAAGTTAAACGGAGGACATGCTAAGGATTCTGCATTGTGCCCTGAATGAGATGAGGAGATAGTAGAATATTTTACTATATTTTCAAAGGCTTCTGTGTACAAATCTAGAATCAAAGACCTTTATATGGTGTTGTGTTCTCAGTAGGAATAACCCATAGGTCCAGGAACCAAGGGCTGAAAACAGGTATGGCACTCTCAGCATCACTCCTAGTGATTCACTTGGAGAATTTGAACTTCCTATTCCTGCAGTTGTAGGCTCTGAATTGTTACAGCTCCTAATAAGTAAAGGAGGGACACTTCCATAAAGGGACAAACAAGAGCTATAGACTGAGCTATGGTTATGTCTGGGCACTTTAGGTTTCTTGGATCCTAGGACCAGCAGGCAAAATGAGGAATAACTGCCTTTTTTAAAAAATGTATTTTATTGAGTTTTTACAGAGAGGAAGGGAGAGGGATAGAGAGTTAGAAACATTGACGAGAGAGAAACATGGATCAGCTGCCTCCTGTACACCCGCTACTGGGGATGTGCCTGCAACCAAGGTACATGCCCTTGACTGGAATCGAACCTGGGACTCTTCAGTCCACAGGCCGACGCTCTAGCCAGTGAGCCAAACTGGTCAGGGCAGGAATCACTGTCTTTATAGAGATCATTGAGGCTGGTCATGAGGAGGAGGTAGAGATTCTTTTACACAATTCAGCTAAGTAGGAATGTGTTTGGTGTCCAGGTGATCCATTACCTAATGGTGATGGTAAATAGATAAGAGCATAAACTCTGGCCTGGCAAGAGAAGAGTAACTAGGGGCTCATATCCTCCAGAGGGTGGTCTTTGTCTTACCATAGTGTAAACCTCCAAGCCCAGCAGAGGTGGTAGCTGAAGGTAAAGATGATATAGGTTGGATAATTGAGAATGGAGATGATGAGTATCAGTATTGCTCTGAGACTAACTGTTGTGGTCAGAGTTGTAGCTTATCTCACTAACATTCTTCTTTTAAGTTACCTCACAAGAATTCTTAACAGGCTCAATAAATATTATATGAGTGACATAAGGGCTGGACTTGGGAAAACACGGTGATGCACCATCCAGATATAACTTCAAAGAAGGACTTATTTCCTTAGCTTCTGGCCATGCTATGAGTCTATAGCTTTCTTGGTCAGAACATTCGGTCTTGCCTCAGGAGATACATCTTGCTCAAAGTCGTGTTCTTCTCAGGAAACCTATATTAAATGGCTGATTGAGGTGTAAGTACAAAGGTATTTCAGTCAATTGTAAGAAAGCTCTAACAGGGAATCTCCCTCCCCCCTCATCTCCCCCACCCCAGAGCTATCTGTGGGCTGAACTCAGTTTATCAAGCCTGCAGTATCAGTTCTCCCTGGTCCTGCTTCCTTCCCCTTCATTCCACAAGTGTTGGTCACAAGGACACTCTGTAATAAACGTTCTGCTTGATAAACTTTGAGTCTGTTTCTCAAGAAATTCAAGCTGTGACAGATAGTGGGGGACTTCTGTTCTATGAGTGGTTATTTTATTTTGCTGAATACTCAGATTGGTTTCAATATTTAAATCCTAGAGATGAATGGGCAAGTTGAGGCTGGAGATAGCTCAATTGGCCCAGTCTAAAATAGTTAGAAAATGTGGGATATCCTGGGGATAATTTTAGAGAGAAAAATAGGAGACCAGAGAAGGAGAGGTAAATCAGATTATGGTATGAGACTGGGACTATATGGCATGGAATAAGCCACTGAAAAATTGTGGTGACCTGGCCAAAGGAGTGACTTTTACTAACAATGATACCTGACATACAAATTTACACTGTTTGTTTAATCATATGTAAATTATTCCTTCATCTTTAAGAACTAGTAATATTTTTCATGTACAGAAGCTTTTCGTGGTAAATTTTTTTTTGAAAAGGGTCATATCTGGATTAATAAAGTATAGGACAGGGAGGAAGTTGATCCATTAATGTATACATTTATTGAAGTCAGGAGCTCAGAGTTATAGGTGACCATGGTAAGGTAAGCTCCCATGAAGGTGCTGAAATTTAATCTTATATAAATCTTATTCAATATTGGAATTATATCTGTTTACTTGCTTGTCCTATCCTCTATATTGTGTTTTCTTATGGACACAGGGATGGTGCCCTCCATACAACACATTGTCATGTCACTAAATAACACTCCTTAAATGTTTGTGTAATAAATATATTATGGGCATAAACAAATATATTTTGTTGTCCAGACATCTGCCTCCCCACTGAAACCTTTCCTTAACAATACTCTTCACTCCTTGGGTGTAATGGGAAAATAGAAAATAGATTTGATTAAGACAAGATAGTATTTTTCTATTCATTAAAAAGAACATGAAAGCTATCTAAGGATAGAATAGCATCTCGGCTATGGTAATCCCTCAGGTGCTCAAACACAAGAGAAATCACTATTTGGTGGAATATGGCATTTGGGTTCAAACACTGAATAAAGTTTGAATCAGAATAGATGGTTTTTAAGCACCATTCATTCATAAGAATTTGCAATTTTGTGATTCCATAATATGATGTTAGCTATCTTTTCAAATGATCAAACATTTTCCTGTGGGAAGAGAAGTGGTTTGGATTGAGGTAAATTCCTACAGAGCTCCACCTACTCCCTCTTCTTTCCACATAGACTTATACTGGGCCAGATGCTTCTCCTTTTCATTTTCCATTTAGGTGGCATTTTCAAAGATAGAAAACAATTTTTGTAATCTCCCTGCCGTTTCTGTTCTGCTCAGGCTCTGCAGAGGCCCAAATAATTTATGGGAAAACAGCACCTGTGTTTTCACCAGGAATGGCTTTCACAACACTGAGTAATTCCAAATGAAGGGCATCTACCTCATTAAAGTAAAATGAAAAGAAAATTCTCTCTCCATTTCCATAAATTGATTGCTGAATACACTCAAAAACTATTTTCTTGTCCCAGAAAAGCACTAAACCAGATGTCAACATTTCATACAAGGCTCTACCCTTTGAGCAAAAAGAAGATGGTAGGTTCAGTTGTATCAGAGGAAGACATTCTAGTGTTCAAGTGTTCTGAGGATTTATCCAACTAGGTTGATGCATTACTGCAACAAAATTCTGTGTTGTACTCATTCCCTCACTGAACAACTATTAATTAATTTAGTACCTGAATATCAGAAATCATCATAATAAATACATACATTTTATTGGTGGTACACAGTAGACTTTTAGTTCCACATGGAAGGTTAAACACATGAGTTTATCTCTGCTTTCATCTAAATTTGGTATTGACAAACTATGGCCTGTGGACTGACCACTTGCTTTTCTAAAGAAAATTTTATTGGAATACAGCCAAACTATTTATTTATTCATGTATTGTTTTATGGTGCTGTTTATTATTCTATTTGGCTCTATTTTTTTCTCTCTATGTTTCATTTTGGAGAGTTTCTAATGTTAAGTCTTCATGTTTACTAACATTTCCTTCTGTAATATTTAATCTGCTATTGGTCCCATTCATTTAATTTTTCAATTTTATACTTAATTGTTTCAAGTGTAACACTTACCTTGAACTTGGATTTGGATTTTGTATATTTTCCATGTCTCTGCTTGATTGACTTAGTGTCCTTCTCTCTAGAGTGTTTCTGCTTGTTTTAGCATCCATCATTTCTAGGTCAGTTTAGATTGATTGGCCTTATTTCTTTATTATATGTCTTGCTTTCTTGCTTCTTTGAATCCTTGGTACATTTTAATTGGGTGAATTTTATTTTATTGGGTAATGGGTACTTTTATAATGCCTATAAATATTATTGGGCATTGTTCTTGGATGCACTTAAACTATCTGAGTCCAGGAAAATAAAATTAAGGGGAAGAGAACTAAAGGGAATAGTACCTGACACCTACTACACAGGGCCTGGACTTACCTTTCTGCTAAAAAAAAAAAAAAAGACAAAATATATGAAGCACTATTTTTAAAGACAGTGGGCATGAAGCAAGAAAAGACAGCAATCCCTGTAAAAGGCACACAAGGTGAAGCAGAGCAGAAATGGTGGTCTTGGAAAAGTGACTTGGTTATTGGAAAAGAGCTTGGGTGTCATGCTAAGGATCAGAACATTCTTTAGTCACCTTTGGCCACAAGAAATGTATCTGTTTTTTTGCTGAGTATAAAAACACCTGGCTGTATAAAGAGGATACTCTATACATATATTTGATAGGTGCTAAGATAGTAGATCTTATAATTCTCATAAGAATACAAATTTATAACTATGCATGGTGATGGATTAGATTTACTGTGGTAATCATTTTGCAATACATACATGCATTGTATCACTGTTGTATGCCTCATGCTCAATATCAATCAGTCAATAAACCAACAGTTGTAGTGGGATGGAAAGAGGATTTGAGAGGGAAATAAAGACAATGTTTGGGAAAAATTTTAAAAGGTTATAAAACGCCCAAGAGATCATTTTTAGACTTCTGGATAGATGATCAGAAAAGTAAAAACTTTAGAAACATTTCATTCTTCAATTTTTTAAAGAAGAATTCAATCCACATAATGTGTTATTTTTGAGGTGGGTAGACAATATACTCAAAAGGAATAGCTGATTTTATTTTGTACATAAAGGTAAATAGCTAAGAAGGGTTCATCAGGCTCCTTAAAACCCTGGGAATGATCATTCCCAAAGAATAACCTGCTATCCCTTGGAGAACCAGATTTGCTTCTTTTTAAAATCCTCCGCAGTTGTGCAGAGATCTTCGAGTTCATTATCATCTCTAATAGCTTCAGACTAAACTGTTTTAGTAAAGCTGTGGAATTAAAAAAAAATCACCAATGCACAATGACACCTGTGACATTATTTTCACATGTTGTGCACAGAGAATACAGAAGCTATACACACCTGCTGTATGGCCTGCTGTTCCACCTCCAGTCCAAGCCCTTCTAGAACAGACCTCTGAGACCAGAGATTGTTTAGTATGTAGTGAGCATCTGGTTCTGGCAATATGCAAACAGGGTACAGAGAGGTTCTGGATGACTCTGCCAAAGTGTCTACATAAAAGAAAACCTTTAGAACTCCGTCTCACTATAAGTTTCGGTGTTTATGATAATATGGGCAGGTGTTTAGAGACATCATTAAAAAAACACACCATAATTTCATGTTATGTTTGCCCAGTGTCGTATAACTTAAAATGTAAGTCTATGCAATTCATTTACTCAAGCATCAATAAATTATTGAGTTCCAGAGTGTGCACCACTCTAGCACTAACTTCCCTGGCTTTCTCTTTCTCCTGGTCATTGTATTGTACCCATCTAGATAATCCAGAATAATTCTTCCATCTCAAGGTTTTTAACTTAATCACATCTAAAAAGGTTCGTTTGCTATGTAAGATATTGTGTTAAAAGATTCTGGGGATTAAGACACACATATCTTTGGGGGATTATCGTCTGTCCCACAACTTCTGACTTCAATAGTTTTAAGAGAATATGTTGATTTGTCAATATATTTCAGAATTTAATATGTGTTATTTTAATCCAGCAATTCCATTTCTGGGCCATAATGATATTTACCAAGAAATTAATTGCAGATTAATTGTATATTTACTTGTTTACACATTTATTATTTATTTACTTCTGCTAAAATATAAATTCTTTCAAGGAAGAAATTTTGCTACATGGATCATTGTTTTATCTGAAGCTCCTTGGATAGTACCTGAATTTACTAGGAACATAACAAATAAATATTTGCAGAATGAGTGAATACAGTCATTAAAAAGAATGAAGCATATATAAGTACACTGTGATAGAAAGATGCCTAAGATGAATTGTTATATGAATGAAAGGGCAAGATGAATATGTAAATATGTTATTTCCCAAATAACAATTCATAATGAATATGTTTTCTCTCTCTCTCTCTCTCTCTCTCTCTCTCTCTCTCTCTCTATATATATATATATATATATACACATATATACACAAATACACACACAGGTGTTTATATACTATTGCAACTATATACAAAAGTATCTAGAAATATAAATGCAATTATATTAACTGTGGTTTATTTTTTCACTTTGTACTCTAATTGAAAATTTTCTCACTTTTGTGACTTAAAAAAAAAATCACCATGTTATATAATCCAGCAAGTCTGTTTCTAACTATATAGTCAAAATAAATGAATAAATATACCCACAAAATAATTTTACAAATTCATCCAAGGTTTGCTAGTTATAATTGCTAAAACATGGAAACAATCCAAATGTCCATAAATAGGGAAATGGATAAACACATGGTGGAACATTTATCCAATGGAAAACCAATAAAAACAAATCACTAATGCACATAACAATATGGATGATTCTAAAAAAACGTGTTGAGTGAAAGAAGACAGATGCAAAAGAATACCTATTGTGTAATGTCATTTATCTAAAGTTCAGGAACAGGCAGAGCTAATCAAGGATGATGGGGATTGGAATAATGATTGCTTTTTAGGGGGATTAAATGAAAAGGGCAGACAGGGACTTTTGGACTGCAATATTCTGTATCTTAACCAGGTGGAGTTACACTGGTGCATGCATTTGGAAAAATGCATTATGGCTGTACTTTTATGATTATGTGTTTTAGTGCAGATAAATTATGCCTCAATAAATAACTCTGAGCATTAAAAAAAATTGCTAATGCAGAAAAATTCAGCCTTACTGATTTTCTCATTTCAGTATTTATGAATAAAATAGTCAACAATCTGTACTTCTCTTTTTGCCTTGCGTTTCCCCTACTGTGTTACAATCATGGTCCCTTTACACTCCTCCTCATGAAGAAAAAGAACAACTTGTTTGTAATGACTCATAAGCAAATTCCTCCACATAAAACATGCAGGAAGTCTTTGGAATTATACATATTTGAACAAGAGAGCATTTTGGTCTAATGTATGCAATTCAATATAACACAATGCCTCATGTCTAGGGAATATATTAGCACAAATTACTTTTTATTACAAAGCATGATGCCTTCAAGAAATTCTTGATAATTCGTTAAAATAGCAACAAAGTGTGCTATATTTTGTTGTGGTTGCTGCATTTTCCAGAAATGACACACCTTACATTGAATGAATCTATAATTGTTGGGCAATTTCTTTTTTCCAGTTGAACAGCACTTTTGAGACTGTGTTTTCCTGAGAGGTCGTGAAAAGAAAATTGGAAATATCACATATCTGCTGACATGGCATAGAAGGGTCCTTTATTTTACATTTTCTTTTTACCTCTGAATAAAGGCAAAAGGCTCTTTAAAGACCAAAATGCTTCCTTTGGGTTCTCTCTTATGAATGGAAACCATTTATCCCATAATTTGAAGCAACATGTGTCATAAATAAAGGTGGAGGTCAGAGGGAGTGGTTTTGTTATTTTGTGAACATGAGAAGTCTATTGACTTCTTATATACATCAAATACATATCTTGAAAGCACTAAATATCCTACTTTTATATTCTATCACTATATTCTCACTTTTGAAGAAACATTTGAAGGAATTGTCACCAACTTTGTGGGTTTAGTGCTGGAGTTATTGTCAAAATGGCAAGCCTTACTTATGACCTCATACCCAGTATGCATACTTGTTTTTCACAATTGTTTGGGAGCCTAAATTTTATGAGACCCAGTGAACTAAATGAAAGTTTAACCAAAGCCAGGGTCCGGACACAGAAACAATCCTTCAATTTTAATTAGTTCCTGAGATGCCTTTCTTTATTTATGGAAGAGCTTAATGCCCTTTGATGAAAATAGAAATCCCATAATGAACTAATTGGGAGTTCTCTTGTGGAAGTACTTCTTAGCTCATATAATTTTGGGGAATCTTTCTTCTTTCCTTTTCCCTTTCAACTTCTAAGTCATATCACTCATGACCAACCTCCTAGTGTATTCCTGCTCTCATTGATCCTTTTCTTTTCAAAATAGCCATATGTACAATTTATTGTGATGTTTATTTGTAACAGTTTATGTTTCTACTAGGGGCCCGGTGCAGGAAATTCATGCACTGGGGGTGGGGGTGTCCCTCAGCCCAGTCTGCCCCCTCCCACATACTGGGAGCCCTCAGGGGATGTCCTACTGATGGCTTAAGCCCGTTCCCTGCTCTCCTTGGGGAGCGGGCCTAAGCCATAGTCTGGCCTCTCTTTGTGGGAGATCACCAGGCTGATCAGGGGAAGGCACCAGCCCCAATTATCCACTGAACCAAACCAGCTAGGGCAGGATATGACATTTCTTAGCCCTCCAACAGTGGACCCTCGTTTTTTTCTCCAGGAGTGTGGTGGAAAAACCCTAAATCACCTTTTTGGATTCTTATTACCCAAGTTACTAAGAATATTCCTTGTAGGAATTCCATAAGCACTTATTGTCAGTGGTTGGGTTGCCATGATGAGGACAAAAGCTGAGTGAGACTTATCCTCAGGGTGCTGGGGAGCCAACCAGTCTTGTCACTGAGACTTCAGCCGTGGACTGTGAAGATGTGCACACATCTGGAATGAGCAGACTATTTGTAGTTAGAATTGCTAAATGACAGACTCACTTATGCCCTCTCAATGGGAGAAATAACAATGGTTTCTGTTTAATATCAGTGTTTGAGTTTAAAAGATGATATACATAAGATATGTATATATAATATACATCCTATATAATAAAAGGGTAACATGCAATCAACTGAACAGCAGAATGACCAGTTGCTATGATGCTCACTGACCACTAGGGGGCAGATGCTCAATGCAGGAGCTTCCCCCTGGTGGTCAGTGTGCACCCACAGGGGCAGTGCTGCTCAGCCAGAAGCCGGGCTGACGGACATACCCCGAGGGCTCCTGTAGTGCAAAAGGGCACAGGTCAGGCTGAGGGACCCCCGTCTCCCCCCCACCCCCCGACCCAGTGCACGAATGTCGTGCACTGGGCCTCTAGTTTATATATAAATAATCTCATGGACAATAATACTTAACACATAATACATGGAGACATAGTTCTAAGAGCTTTATGAATATTATAATTTTAATTCCTCCTGAAAATACCCCAGGAGGTAGTTACTTTTGTTCTATCTATTCTACAAATGTCAAAACTGAGGCAGAGCCCTAACTGGTTTGGCTCAGTGGATACAGCATCCGCCTGTGGACTGAAAGGTCCCAGGTTTGATTCCGGTCAAGGGCATGTACCTTGGTTGCGGGCACATCCCCAGTAGGGAGTGTGCAGAAGGCAGCTGATCAATGTTTCTCTCTCATCGATGTTTCTAACCCTCTATCCCTCTCCCTTCCTCTCTGTAAAAAATCAATAAAATATATATTAAAAAAAAAAACTGAGGCAGAGTAATATGAAAGAATTCCCTCACAGCCAAGAGCCACCAAAAACTAAAGCTGGAATTTGGCAGCAGATTATACCCTTAAATAGTATGCTATATTGCTTTTCTTGCTGGTTTTACAATTAATTGTGTTTGCTATAGCCAGTTTAGACAATAGAGTTTAACTAATTATAACTATCAAACAACAGCTTCCTAACTTTCAAAAAATCTAAATTCATCATATTTTGCAGAAACAATGACCTGGAAATATTTTATGATTTCTACTTAGGGAAATATTTTATCATCTCCTCTCTGTTTACTAATTGAAATTTTATTCTTTCTGTAATCTATTCCAACTTTCACACTCAGAGAAGGTTTTCTCTTTTTTGAGAAATATTGCTAATTTTTAAATCTATCTTTCCCCCAAAATATATAAATTGCATACTGTACCATCCAAGTTGAAGGCATCAACTTTGAGCCATTCTAGGGCTTTTGCTTGCCTATGTTTACTCCCTCTTTCCTTTAAGACCAGGACACCAGAATGTTGCTTCCATTTAATGGAATAGGAAAAGGATGCTCATTTGACTTTATACAATACAGAGATTGGAGGAGAGCAGGCAGAGTTTCAGCACAGGGTGTTTGTTTGTTTTAATTCAATTCACCAACTCACTACTGCATAGAATATGTGATTCAGTTTACATAAACTTGGTTTGCAAAGTCCTTCAGGAACACACCTTTTTAGAGCATGAGGCAGAGCTCTGGAGACATTTTCAGTAACTCAAGAAACAAATAACCAACTTAGGGATCATTGATTCCCTCCCTCCCTCACTTGGCAAATTTTCTACTCGTTAGTCACTTCCTCCTGAGGATGAATAAGATCAGAAGGAAGATCAAGCTGAAATCAGTCAATTACATCTACTTGTCAGCAACTGCAACCGAAGGATGAAGGCCTGGTGGGCAAGGATTCAGAGACAATTTGAAGGATTATCTGTGAATTTCAATTACCCTAGTACTTCCTCTCTCTGTTAGCATGAATAATTGAGAATCCAGGAAAAACTTATAAGTGCTGGAGCTCGATGGCATCTTAAGAATAATCCTGCCCAAACTTCTCTCTTTATAGATGAAGGACTATAGATTTAGGTACAGAGGATCATTTATTTGCCCAGTGACACACAGTTTATTGAAGGCAGACTAGTGACTCCCAGATATTCAGTCTCTTCTACTTTGTAGTTCCACCAAAAAAAAAATCAAATCTCATGCTAGTAACAGTACCATTTCATTTAAAATAACCCAATGGGTTACTTTATTATATTATTTTCAAAATAGGTAAAGTCTGAAAAATAGCAGGATGTGATGCAAAAATCCCCAGGCAACAGGAGGCCTACATCTGAGTAGGCTTCATGCTATCGTAGCTCTGTGATCTTGGGCAAATGCCCTGACCTCTTTGGGCTTTCATTTTCTCGCTGACAAGAAAGGGAGCATTATCTCTGTCTTGACTATCTCACTGAGTTTTGAAGAGGGTCAAAGAATATAAACATAGTAATAAATTAGTGATAATAGCTGGGGAGCTGTCTATATGTCAGATGGAATGCTAAATGCTCCACATACATCATTTCTTAGTCCTCAAGACAGCTTTATGACTCAGGTAATGCTGAGAATTTAGAAACTAAAGTTTAGAGAGGTTAAATAATGTGTTCAAGATCACATGGATAATCACATGGGAAGTAATTTATTAATTCTAAAGTAGATTACTATTTCGTGTGTGTGTGTGTGTGTGTGTGTGTGTGTGCACGCGCACGCCTATGATCTTCCTCCATCCATGCAAAGACAAGTTGTGTTCACTGCTATGAACCCTACACTCACCTTGGATTCTAGATTCTGGTTGACCTGAAGTGGAGGCAGCACTTCAGGAAGCTGTTGAGGATATGCCTTCTAGAGATAAATGGGTGAGGAGAGAGTGTGGACAATCTGTGAAGCTAAGTTAATAGTTTTTGGACTTTAGCCTGAGGAAACTGCTAACTGTAGAATAATTTTGAGGAGGGGTATGTTATACAAGGTACCATTTATGAAAGATCAATCAGCTGTCTGAATCTAAGATGGATGGACATGTGGGAGGGGTTTATATGAATAAGATAATGTTTTTGAAAGCCTTGGACAATATTGGAAACTTTTACATGATTCCTTGGCTGCCTTGGACACATTTCCATGTAAGTCATTAGAGAATGGAAGAAAGGAAGCTGGGATAGAATTTTCTTTGTCTAAATGAATATTTGTCAATAGCATTTTTCTAGGAAATTATTTCCATGTTATAGAATGTCAGAAGGAGGAAAGACTTTAGAAAATGAAGCTCCATAATTGATTGTAAATGTGAGATGGGATTTTTAAATGGCTCCTCCCCATGTTACCCAGCCTGATTCTTAAACCCACAGCCAAAAGCACGTTCTGATCAGAATCCAGCCTTGTAACAGGATTTAATATTGCTCTCTCAAGTCATACATCCATTCAGTCAGGTATTCCCACACCAAGCTCACTGAATACCAGTTGATGTCAGGCACTGTGCTGGGAGTGGAAACTACTAAGGGCAAGTAAGACACAGTCTCTGCTTTCAGAGAGGTTCACTATCTAGTGTGGAAATAGACATGTGTATACACAACTAGAGGCCCAGTGCACGATTAAATCATGTGCATGTAGGGTCCCCTAGGCCTAGCATGCCATCAGGGCTATGTCTGCCACCCCACGACACCTCACATGCTCCGCAGACACAGCTGGCACCCCACCCCACCCACTGCGAGAGCCGCTGCTTGTTTGGTTGTGACACTGTTACAGCGTCATGACCACAGGCCTTTTATGATATAGATTACAATCTAATGTGGAAACCTTCTGCCTGAAAGGTAAATCTTAAATGCTGCCTGATTTTGTAAATAAAATTTCATACAACCATGAAACACAACCATGCCTATCTTTTTACATAATGTCTACTTTCAAGCTACAGTGTCAAAGTTCAGTAGTTATACCAGGGTATGACCACCATACCTCTTTACAGAGAGTTTGCAGACCCCTGCTCTGGAGGTCTATCTATGCTAGTAGCTCTTACACTCGGGCTACCTAGTAGAATCATCTAAAGAGTTTTTAAAACATATTGATGCCTAATCTCTCTAGAAAGATTTGAATTCAATGGGAGGATGAATTCTACAATTTCTTTCAACAGTCCTAAAGTGATGCACATGCAGGATGCCAGTGTGCAACCAGGGTAGAGAAAGACTCTTCTAGAGAAAGTGATGTTTTGGATGAGACCAGACATAAGAATAGCTTGGGCCAGGCAGAAAGAAAGGGGGCGAGTGTTTTCTGGAGAGAGAGAGAGAGAGAGAGAGAGAGAGAGAGAGGGAGAGAGAGAGAGAAAGAGAGAGAGAGAGAGAGAGACATGTAAGCATGTCTAGTGCAGAGGGGGCACTGAACCTATCTAGAACTTCGATTAGTTCTACAGAAGGTAGCTGGCCAGGAGGTAGTGAGGCAGAGAAGAGAGAGGGGTCCAGATCATGAAATTTCTTGTGTATCCAGTTAAAATTTGTTGGAGTCGATCAGAAAGAGAAAAGCTTGAAAAGTTTGTAACTAAAGGGTTTTAAGCAGGGAGAGTAACTTGGTTGAATTTGCATAATAATAATGTTGGTAACTATATGGGGTGCAGTTTGCAGGCTTTGGGGGAGGGCAGAGGCAGCTGGGCAGCAGTAGTGGGATGCTGCAAGGAATTGGAGGAAGAGAACAAAGAGGCCAGTGTCTGACTCTATTAAGACCTTTTGCTTTTCATGCAAGTCAGGATTCAGACTATGGTACCCTGACTTTAATTGCACTGGTTGTAACAATGATGTGGACCTGCCACAGCTCATCAACTTCCTGTCTTCATTCTCTGCTCCTTGATCCTATCTGAGCAAGTCTCACTACCATGCTCCATGCTAGGTTGCTGGAGGGATAGTCCAAGTTCTGGCCTCCTTGTCCCTCTCTTTTTCTCTTTGCATGCCCAGCAAAGCACGTTTGCACATAGGAGGTGCTGAAGAAAAATCTATTAGACAACAAACCTCTCTTTTTCAAGAGAGGAAAATGAGAGGCACACAAACAACTGGCCACCAGCCAGAGTTTGCAGTGTGTGACCTGACTTGGGTATCAGAGACATGTTCCAGGTGTTTTGGAAGTTTTCTGCTTTAATTAACACACCGGTCAGAATGCCAGAGTTTTGATTCTGCCTCTGCCATCTACCTCTGTCCAACCACCACCACCACTTACCTCCTGAGAGGAACTTCAAGGTTGTGATTTAAACTGGACAGCGCCCATGTCAGCACAGCATCAAGCCAACTGGTGCTCAGAGATGCTCACCTCTCAATGGACCTATTTAACAATAATTCCCAGGAAGTGCCGTTCATTCTATTCTCTTCTTTCTCTGCTATCTCTTGCTTTCAGATATTATCACTTACTTTTGTGTCTTAATAACAAAATCCAAGCTGAAGAACTCCTTCTTGTGTTATTGAGAATTTCCCATCCCTCTTTCTATTGACAATGAATCTAACAGGATTGTGTTTGAACAAATAATTATACTTATCCCTGTGACCTCTGTTCTCCCAGTACTAAAGCCTGCATGAAGAAAACAGCATTATTTGGGCTATTTTTTTTAAAAAAAGAGCTAGATTTCCTCTCTTCTTTTTTTGTTGGGAAGATCTTAAAAGACAGTCAACTTTGTCTAGTTCAACTGGGGATGAACAGTCTATTCTCAGGCCAGCGCACACAGTCACTATTTAATTTAGAGTTCATGCTGGTAGGGATGATCACTGCTTGGAGACATATGCAGCTACAGGAGGCTCAACAGATCACAGTAGCTTAAGGCGCTGGGAGATAAAAGGGATGGCTTTGCTGATCTGAACTCCAGAGACAGCTGGCTGCCTGCACACACTCCACAGCTTTTATTGTTGTTCTATCTCTCTCTCAGTCTCTCTCTCTCTCTGTTTTCCTTCCTTCCTTCCTTCCTTCCTTCCTTCCTTCCTTCCTTCCTTCCTTCCTTCCTTCCTTCTGTCCTTCCTTCCTTTTTTCTCTCCTCCTTCCTTTCCTTTTTTTTTTTTTTAAAAAAAATTCTTAGTAAAACTCACACAAATTTAGGGCAGGAGAAGGAAATGGGAGATGGGAATATGTGTTGACTTAAACCTCACAGATGCAGCTATCATTTCCCATACTTGATGCATGAAGCTACTAGATTCTATTCACCTTGTTTTTAACATGTACAGTCCTAAAAAGAGAGCTCTTATGTGAGCACAGGATAATCTATAATTTATGGAAAGAATCAATGCCCTGAATCTGCAGGAAGACTGAAGTGCACATACTGGCTCTGGCCCTTCAGTAGCTGTGGATGTTGGACTCTGCTTTCTGCATCCCAGCAGATAATAATCCCTAATTTGGGGATCCTTGAAAGATTGAATAGCATCATAAAGAATCAGGGCTTAAAAACCTATTTCTCTTATAGTTTCAAGTTACTGTTGCATAACCTCAGGAAAGTCATTTAAACACTCTCAGTCTCACCTTTTAAAAGGTCTAAGAATGTGCACATGACAAGACATTTAAAGGGATTAAATAATGTCACATGTTAAGTTGCCTGTAACTTGTAAGGTGCTGCATATAAGGTGAGGCATAGAGTTGACACTTTTTCCTCGTTTATATAATTTATATCAATAAGCAAAGGAAAAGTGCCATTGTGGACAGAATATCCATTATATGTCAGACACTGTGCTAGGAACTTTGAAAATATATGTGCTCTAATTGTTACAACCATCCTATGCAGGAAGTAATATCATTTAGTAGTTCTGGTTTAGATGGCAGTTAACATTTATTCTGCACTTACTATACGCTGGTCCATGTTCTAAATGCTTTAGGTGCATTACTCCATTCAGTGCTCTAATCAACCCTGAGGCATAGGTACAGTTATCCTCACAGATGAGGAGACTAAGGTACAGAGGGACTAAGTCACTTGTCCAAGGTCATACAACCAGTAAGTGTAAAATAAGATTAGAAGGCATGTGTTCTGACTCTAAAGCCTGTAGTCTTTTCCATAATATTAAATGGCAAAGCGATAACTTGGTTACAAGAGTTTGTTCCTTGAGCTAATATTTGTTGATCTCACTTGAAATTAACTCATGAGAATATTTCATAAGATACAGTATCATTTTTATTCACTGAATTCTTTTCAAAGACAATGGATATGTTATTTATTTACATAATCTGGTTGAGGAAAATAGTCCTGCTAGCATAGAGATCACTAATTTGCCACCATTAGTAGATATTGCTCTTGAATTTCATCTGTAATCTGGGTGTGTTTACCTATGCATTTGATTATTAATATATATGCACTCCCATTAAGCTGGGATGCTACTTAATGATTCTTCTCTGCAGGATGCAGCAGCCATCAGAAGACATTCTAGTCCAAAAATCTAAAAATAATTAAAAAGTGAGGTTCAATTATTACTGCTGCGAGTTTGCCTCTCAAAGACTCTAAAACTCCAAGAACCCAGATAGCTAGAGCTTCCCTCTTAGTAACCCTTGTACTTCCCAAGATATATTATGCTTCTTCCGCAAGTATCCCCTAGCTCTTAATAGTATACATTTATCTTATCTCTGTGTGCTCTACCCAGTACCTCATCAATACAACAGCTGCTGAAGAACCAGTGCTGTATAAATAAAGGAAGAGCAGGAGATGGTAAAAAGTTGTAAAAAACACAAGGAAATGTTTAATTCTGAGGTGTGTGTGTGTGTGTGTGTGTGTGTGTGTGTGTGTATGTGTGTTTGTGTATACACACAGCTATGTATATATCTCTATGATGTGCACTGACCACCAGGAAGCAGATGCTCAATGCAGGAGCTGACCCCTGGTGGTCGCTGTGCTCCCATAGGGGGAACACCATTCAGCCAGAAGCCAGGCTCACAGCTAGTGAGCACAGTGGTGGTGGCAGGAGCCTCTCCTGCCTCAGCAGCAAGCCTAGTGCTAAGGAGCAGCAAGCAGGCAGGCAGTAAGGGGTGAGGGGTCCTGGACTGTGAGAGGGTGCAGGCTGGGCTGAGGGACCACCCCCCAGTGCAAGAATTTCATGCATTGGGCCTCTGGTTATATAATCAGAGTGAACTCCACATTTGTTGAAACTACAATTAGTTTACTGGTATCCTCCATCACATCTGGGATCTTCATGGCTTGGGATTCTCTGAGGATCATTTCTGTGTGTTTGCTGACAGGCAGAGCCAACGAAAACATCAAGCCTGCTCCACAGTTTGATGAAACCTCTGTCCTTCAACAGCGATAAATGGGGAGGCTGGGGCTGGCTAATTGAGAAATTCTGTGTCAGCGAAGGATTATGTGAAACCAGTGGGACTCATTTTATCCTGCTTTTCACTTATAGCTACCTCTCCCCCTTTTCCTAGAACAGATTTTCCTCTGGCTTTGAAAGATGCTAATGGAGCACTATTAGTCCAGGAAGAAAATTGCCCTGGAGAATCGTAATGACTTCACTGCGGTGTGACATCAAACCAGACCATTTAAGAATAATGGGGTTTTAGTTCCTGTACAAGAGTTGGATTTGGGAGATAAATAGCAAGTGAAAGTCCCATGACATGTAAGAGAGAAAAGAAGACAAGCTTTGGGATTTCTCTGGTTGCTGAACTCAAGTGTGGGGCCACCCCAAACGTTGCCTGACATCTGAGATGAAAAGATGGAGATGAAATATTTAAGGCTGCTTTAAGCTCTTTCCTCAGGCTCCTTATGCCACTGGCTCTAGGGAGTAAACCCACAGAAACAAACAAACAAAATACTTCTCTATAAAGTGAATGCTTTTATTCTCATTACCATTTTTTTTTCCTAAAAATCTTCAAGTTGGCTGGGAATTCTACTTTAATAAAGCAAAAGCAAAAAAAAAAAATCTGGTTGGAGAAGAGTTGTTTGTTTGGTGTCTAAAATGTGATCATTTTTATACCATTGTGAAAAGCATATTTTAAATTCCTAAGAATTTCTTAATATGACCTATGAAACAACTGGTAAACCAGTGTGTATAAGTTTTAGGGGCTAACAGCAATGAGTGAAGACTGATGCACAGTTAAGGATTGTTTCCCCCTATGAATCTAAGATGAAAAGATGATGAGTTAATGCCTTTGTTGATATGGGCAAGAACAAGGCTTCAGATCAACGGTCCAGAAGAGGGGAAGGGAGGAAGGGAAGAAAGAGAGAGAGAGAGAGAGAAAGAAGAAAGAAAGAAAGTCATCAGACTAAGACCTGAAGTTAGAGTTGAAAGTAGTTAGAGCGATGGGTGTCAAGCAAAGTAAAAAAAAAAAAATAA
>NW_006299715.1:2538094-2556411 GCF_000327345.1 Myotis davidii
AGAGAAAAGAGAAGAAGGAGAAGAACGAGGAAGAGAAGGAGAAGGAGGAGAAAGAAGAGGAGGAGGAGGAGGAGGGGGAGGAGGAAGACAGATAGAGGAGAAGAAGGCGGGAAAGAGAGGAGAAAGAAGGAGGAAGAGGAAGAGAGGGAAGGAGAGATATATGAACACATGGTTTTGGAATAAGACAGACCTGGTTCTGTGTCTAAGACAGTACCTCTTCTCCACATTTGGTTTGTTGTGGGTGGTAGTGATCTTTGAAGTTCTACAGACCACCTCACTTGGAATTTCTGGTGATGTATTAATTGCATGATCTTGGTCAAGTTACATAACATCTCTGATGTACCATATTTAAATCTGTCAATCTCAGAGAATCTGTGTGAGGATAAAACAGATGATATTTAATATAGCATTTGGCATCCTATCTAATAATAGAGAAACATGGTAATTAACCATAACTTTGATACCCTTCCCATTGGCTAGTCAGTGAGATATGCAAATTAACTGCCAACAAAGATGGCAGCCGGCAGCCATGCAGCTGAAGCGAACATAAGGCTTGGTTGCTCCAGTGACGGAGGAAGCCAAGGTTCCCCACTTGCCACAGCCCAGCTCTAAGCTCCAGATACAACAATGTTGCAATTATAGAAGCTAATCAAACCCAGAAACCTGCTTTCAGCCACCAGCAGGCTCAGAGCTTAGAGTGCCAGTGAATGCAACAGAGTTTCAATTATAGAAGCCAAACAAACCCAGGTACCTGTTTTCAGCCAGCCACGGCCTCAGAGCTAGAGCTGGCTCTCAGCTCCAGTGACAGCTATAAAAGGTAAATAAATCCCAGAATAAAACAAAAAGGAAAAAAAAAGAGGCTGGGAACTTCAGTCGCCCGCCAGCCTGAAAACAGCCCTCAGACCCTCACCCAGACTGGCCAGGCACCCCAGTGAGGACCCCCACCCTGAAGGGGGTGTGACCAGCTGCAAACAGCCATCAGCCTGTCATCCAGGCTGGCCAGGCACCTAAACAGGACCCCTCACCCTGATCCGGATCACCCTTCAGGGCAACAGAGGGATGTCTGATTGCCAGTTTTGGCCCAATCCCCTGGGTAGCAGGCCTAAGCCAGCAAGTGGTCACCCCCAAGGGGTCCCAGACTGCGAGAGGGCACAGGCCGGTCTGAGGGACCCCCTACCCCCGACTGCACAAATTTTTGTGCACTGGGCCTCTAGTAAAATAATAAATAGTGAGATCTGGCATAGACACTGTTTTCATTTAACTGAATGAATATTATTGAACCCTTTTATATCCATAAACACCTCCCATACCCCCAAACATAAAACTATGTGAGGTTAGAATTCAACTGTACATCTGTTTGACTTCAAAGCTCAAGTTCTTCTTACCTATAGATGCTTAGTTTGAGTCCCTGACCCACATTTTTTCTTTCTGACCAAGTAAGTTTGGATGTATTTGATTTTTTGGATAATTAGTTTATTTTTAAATAGGAACAGTACAAGTAAAATGTCTATCTTTGTCGAGGAGCACTTGATCAATCTGTCAAATTTTATCTCCTAATATCCTTCCATTTTGCTAAGCCTTCTTCTTCTTCTTTTTTTTTTTTTTTTTGCAAAGCCTTCTTTTTGACCATCTCATCTGGTAATATATTTCATCTTAGAACAACAAACAACAATAATAAAATACTAACATGCAGAAAAGTACAAGAAACTACAACAGACCCCTATATTTCACATTTTAATTGAATCAGTCTTATCAATTATGAACAAACTGGAGACTGGGAATATGACCAGGAACCGAACAAATAACCCTGCTATTTGGGGATTTGTATTTAACCAATACATATTAATGTGCTTTATTTGTTCCAGGTATTTTTAGAAAATGATCTCTTGTAGATGTAGCTGGATTCAGCTGTCCATCCATGTTCTCTTCCTGGACCCTGAGAGCCTCTTCAGGTATGTGTGCATCCCTAATTGATTTTGATTCATATGTGGGGTCAAGTCCAATACCTCCCTCAAAGAACTTGGTAGGCATTCTTCCTTTTTCATTGACTTTCTAAGACATGAAAACAACCAGTAATGTTGCAAATGAAGCTCTAGGAGTTCAGGAAGTGCCCCTCTGGTTTATTCTACTGGACTTTGTAAGAATCAAAAGAAAGGATGCTTATGAGAGATTTTTATCCACTGTAAAATATTCCATAAATACTATGTATCTTTCTTGCATTAGTCATCTCTTGGGTGCTACCAACTGTTATCAGGACCATACCTAACTCGAGAGCCTCACTACTTTCTCTACTACAAGGTATACTTTGATCAACTCTTAGAAAGCTCTAGACTGGAGGCCACAACCAGGAATCTTTGGCTCCTCACCCTGGATCGGGCCCCACATGGAGCACATGACTCAGGGCAGAGCAGGGAATCTGGCTTTTCAGAGCTGCCCAAAAGTGTCTGGTGATGCATGCCAGGGTGCTAATGGGAGGCAGAGCTGAATTTTATGAGAGGCGGCCATTGCCAGTGTGGGACAGGAAACAGAAGGGGACTGGGGATTGACTCCTGTTGGATTTGTGGCTTCCGTGCATGTCTGAGGCACAGGGTTTCTGCGTGCCTGTCTGTAAGTGTTCCTTGTGCTGAGTGCTGGCTGTGTTTCTTCTTGGAGTGAAGCCAGCAGGTATTTGCTTTCCATCCTTCCCAGCTTCACTTTCTGTTCCTTTTTTCTGTACCTCTTGTGGTTACACATCCTAGAGGAAACATCAACGTGCTTGCCTTGCCTCAGGCTTTCTCCTAGGAAATCTGGGCTAATCATTCTTTTCCCCTCACATCCTCTCCTTCATTGCTCTTATTTGCAATGCTCCCCAAGTGGAAGAGAGTCCATGAAGATCTCAAAACCACTCAAATAAGAGCACCAAATGCTCCCCAACCCCCTCACATGCTTGATGATGTTTCCAAGAGGCTGGTGTGCTGGCAAATGCAATTAGTGCATCCCATCTGAATAAAAGAGTAAACTGAGGAAGGGATGATAAAGAAGGACTAACTAAAACAGCTTCACCCTTTCTTGTTCATATTCTACTCAGAAGAATGAATGTGTGCCGCATGGGGCTTACTAAAGTGAAGGGGTAGAAACCTTTTGTTCTCACTCATGAATGTACTGAGTCCTGCTTATAATTTTCCTGGAGAATGCCATTAAGCATTCCTTACTGGAGTGCTTTATTCCTCCTCTCCAACTGCTCTTGCCCTATTTCTAATGGTCACTGCTTTTTTCCTGCTCTATGACAGCAGCTCACACACAGGTTTCCTTCACACAGAAGCCAGGTGTACTGGTCAGCTCAGATGGACATAACAAAATACCACATATTGGGTGAGTTAAATGACATGTATTTATCTCTCATAGTTCTGGAGGCTGAGAATTTAATGTTGAACAGCATTAAGTCCACTCCACAGTGTAACCTTCAAGGCCTCTTCATCACCAGCCACTGTCTGCCATCTGATGTTTTCTTTCTTCCCAACCACTTAAGGCCCAGCTACAGTGGCAGTTCACTGTTGCTGAAGTGGGCCCTGTATTTTCTCAGCTTCATACTTGATCCCACTTGTCAATTCACAAGAAGTATTTTATCTCCTCCTCTCTTAGGCCAGGATGGCTCACCATTCCAAATATCATCCATTCTCTATAGTGAAGGTTGAATAATCCAACCTTTAGAAAAAGTCTCTTGCTGCCAAAATGGAGTAAGAATCAATCACTCCTTCCACTGAGAGTTCTACAGAAATTGCCATTGTTTCTAATTAGCAACTATTCCTTCCTGCTTTATTTTATTCAAATATATAGTGACTGCAGCATCTAGCACATTATCTAGCACATAGCATTGAACAGAAACTGTAGCTAAAAAAATAAAATTTAAAAAAAGAAGCAACAACTCAAGTGACGAAAGCAAAGTGATACATTACACTGTTGTCTTATTGCTCCAAGAAATTCATGTCATGGCTATAAGACCCAATGCTTTCCAAAAGGAATCAGACTCGGATGTAAAAGTTTCTGCTGTACTGGGTTTTGCCCATCTACCTATGTCTCCCCGGGGCCCCATTGCTAGGCATTCTCCCCAGCCCACAATGTGCCTGCTCCTCTATTAATATGTCAGCTGTCTTCACCCACTTCTTGGGGGAGCTCATGGTCTAAACTCCAGGCTGACTCTGATTTTCTATAAAGCTCAGAGCACTCCCCCCACCCCCTTCACCTCACAGGATCCCATCTGAAATGTGCACCAGGTGTTACACGCTGATTCCTGTCATCCTAGGGCATACCAAACCAGGAGGAGAGAAAGCACATTCAATTCAGATAAATGAAGAGCTCTTTCTCCCACCCCCATCCAATCAGGCAATTATAGCACTGGGCCAGGGTTTTCTCCCACATTTTATACATAAAACATAATTCTGCCACCAGCTGCTCACCAACGTTTTGTTGTCTCCTCAACAGAAAACAAAATGACTAAACAGATCAGCAGAGGGGGATCTGCCAGCATAATCAATGCAATGCAACCCTCCTCCATCCAGCCTGTCATCAGAAAGCCGCTTTCTGCTTCTAAAATAAGCTGCCTGAAATCACTATCTCCCTGCAGCTGTGCTTCTACCTCTGAGAGATATGCTCTCCCAACTCACAGGTGTCTGTGGGTGTGGAAGGAAGGAGATCGAGGGGGACATGGATCAGCCATGAAGAGCATGGGGGCAGTTATCTGGGCTTAGAGAGTAGAAGTGTTCATACTTTCCATACTCATAGGGTAAGAATAGTTAGGTCTTGGGTATTATGAGTGTTTAGGAATAGGATTGCCTGGCCTGGGAATACACCTTTTGCTATATCCATGGTATACTTGATCTTCAATTTTTTTCATGTTCCTTCTGACCTGACCATCCCTTCCATCCACATCATCCCCTCTATTTTCCCCTCACCTTCAAAACCCATTAGGAGCTTACCAAGCTTAAGATGGCTGTAGGCTGTAGTTCCTTCTGCCCTTCAGGGAGAAGGCATAATAGTAACAACAAAAATCTTTCTACCCACTTCCTTAGAAGAGATGGGGCAAGAGGGGAGGGAGGCAGAAGAAAAGGGAAGGAAATGTGGAATCTGACAGATCTACAGGCCTTTGAAGGATAAGCCCAGGACAAGGTGGTCATCACATCTGGAAGCATATTAATGAGAGGAGAATTTTTGATTTTTTTTAAATTTATTTTTTTGAGGTTAAATTTATTGGGGAGATATTGGTTAATAACATTATATAGGTTGCAAGTATTTAATTCTATGATATTTCATCTGTATATTGCACTGTGTGCTCATCACCCAAAGTCAAATCTTCTATTACCACCACATATTTTATCCCCTTCAACCTTTGCTATCCCCTCTTCTCCTTCTCTCTGCTAATCACCATACTATTGTCTGTGTCTATGGAATACACACAATGGAATACTACTCAGCCATAAGAAAAGATGAAATACTGCTGTTTGTGACAACATGGATGAATATTGATAATATCATGCTAAGCAAAATAAGTCAGACAGAAAAAGTTAAGAACCATATGATTTCACTCCAATGTGGCATACAAACCCGAAAGCAATAAATGAACAGACAAGAAAAACAAACAAACAGAATTGAGCTTTTGGTAGGTTATGGGTGGGGGTGAGGAGAGAGACTGAAAATGGGTAGGGGGTCAATTGCCTTTCATAGACAGTGGATGGAGCCTTGAGGCTCTGAGTAATGCATTCCCTGTGGCTCCCCAAGGTAAATAAGTCAGCAACATACACACAAACATTGTTGAGTAAGAATTTGTCAGAGCAGGGGATTTCATAGAAAAAGATGGGGTTTTAGGTTGGAGATTGAACAGTGTGGAAAGGGACAATCAGATCATGGATTAACGGAACTCACACAATGAGGTTTGGGAATAAAGGTAACTCAGAAAGCATTTGCTTCCCTACCCTCACTGCACCCCATGAAAGTCTCAGAATGGCTACCTCATGTGTGGATGGGTGTCTCATAATGCATGACAGAGATTTCAAGCAAATTTTACCTGAAGACGTAAGGGATTGGACAATTCACTGGATGTCCATGCATATTCATGAGTCTCCACTGCATATATTCTAATTCCCATTTGACATGTGAGGAAGGTGAGACATGAGATGTTGTATAATTTGCTCAAGGTCATGTAAGTAAAGCAAAGCTATAAGAAAGCCAGGCATTCCTTTTACTCCAATGCCAAGTCATTAGATGTCAGTGTTTTTATTCTGTGACAGTATGATATTGTGGAGAAATTATTCTTCTGTCATTATTCAGGGCAATTACCATACATGCTTAATCCTTAATCATCATTTGTATTATTTCTTTTTTCATTTTTCCAGTTTCCTTGAATTATAATGTTTCTGTTACTGGTTTCTAAGGGCTTGTTTCTGACGAAAGATGTTAACCATTCTCATGCATTGCAAATGAAATACTATGGTTTTTGTTATTATTTTCCTGTGGTGTTTTAATTTTTGGTTGTATTAAAGTTGTGTATTAAATATAATGATATTCTGTTTTAAAAAAGAACTTCTAAGTAACAAAAAACATGTAAGTTTTTAAAATTTACATTATTACACCATATGACTAGCTTCATTTTACAGGTGAGAAAAAAGGTAAGTGTGGTTAAGCACTTCCTATTTTACTATGATTTCAACTCATTTTTTTTTCTCATTGTCAAACCCTGCAGACTCTGATATGAGAGTTACTATTATTCTGTTCTGGTTGTCTGGGACCCATGTTCTAGAAAGAGAGGCCTTTAAAGGAGATGACAAGATTTTAAAATAAAAAAGACAGGCGGAATGAACTCTACTACAAGGGACAGAGAATGAAAATAGGACTCCAAGCCAGGGCCACTAATCATCTCCAAAGCAAGTCAGGAACATCAGAGAGAAAACATGACCTAGAGGACTTCATCATTTTTTGAACCTTCTTATTCACTCTTCAATGATTACAAAGTCTATATGTCTGCTTGCATGATTGAAAATATTTGTAAGAAAATGGAAGTATCTTAATAAGTGGCAAGAAAGGTTAGTCTTTATGACCTTACTCTGTTGTTTTCCAACAAGGGTTAGAAGAAGAACTCACACAGTGAGGCAGGTGGGGACAGCTTCAAAGACAAAGTAAAACTCTCCTGTGGGAATTGCACCACGGGAGAAAGGATAAGAGGGTGGCCCAGGCCATTAAGGAAGAAATATATATGGTTTCCTGATATGAATATTGATTCTCTTCCCCCAGTTTTCCTGTGAGTTAACATACAAGCAAAATAGGTAACAATATGTATACATCCTGAGAAAAAGAACTGGAGTTCCTCGTACAAGTAGAATACCTTTGTATAGAAAAGAGTTGATGGTCAACCATTTAAATGATGTATCATAGAGCTGTGTTCTTGGAACCTATATAATTTTGTTAACCAATTTCACCACAATAAATATAATAAAAAACATAGTATCAACAATAGCTTTCAGAACAAAGTACCAACTTGGTATGCATAAGAAAATGGCCCCGATTTGAAATGTTGGATTCCCAGAGGACAGGTGGTAGGAAGAACCAGAAGAACATGAGGGTCTGGAGTGGCACAGCTTAGCTATGGAAATAATTTGGTCATGAGATCCAGGTGTCTCTACTGGGCTGTTTGGAAAGAGACAGCCTTAACACTCAATGTCCACCATGATGCTGGCTTATGAATCCTTCTCTCTTGACAAATTTCTGATAGAGCAGGCTACATATGCAGAAGCCTTGTAAAAGCCACTTGAGTTGTTTGGAGCTACTAAAATCCAGAATTAGACCTGCATTCCCTACAGAGGAAATTTAATAAAGAATGAAGAAAGCACATTCAAGATGATGAGAAGACACACAAGGGAAAGCCTCAGGAAGAGTTGCAAAATGGAGAAGTTTGGCACCCTAAGAATTTGCAGACATTTGTTGGGGGGAAGAACCGTGGACTTCCCAAATGTCATGAAATATAATGTTTGAGGCAAATTGTTTTTATTTTTAAAATAATAGGAGACTAGGTCACTCTGGCTGACACCAGGATTATATACATTTTTTTAAATATATTTTATTGATTTTTTACAGAGAGGAAGAGAGAGAGATAGAGAGTTAGAAACATCGATGAGAGAGAATCATCGATAGCTGCCTCCTGCACATCCCCTACTGGGGAAGTGCCCGCAACCAAGGTACATGCCCTTGACCGGAATCGAACCTGGGACCTTTCAGTCTGCAGGGCGACGCTCTATCCACTGAGCCAAACCGGTTTTGGCGATTATATACATTTTAAACACCCTAACTCATGTCACGATAATTTTCAAATGTAAAATGTATGTGACTTTTTAAAAAAAATGGAAGTTAATGATTGGGTATTATTAAAATAAATTATGGCATACTTATAGGATGGAGTGCCATTTAAACTATAGGAAGAACATTATTATAATCTTCCCCAAGTTGTCTTAGCTCATGGCTAAGCAGGAGGAAGGACCAGCAGTGTCAGGGGATCAACACAGGTTTAACTGCCTCATGTGGAGTCCTTGCCTCACTGCACCAGAACACCTGTCAACTCAGTGGAAGACTTATGCTTGGAAGTGATGTGCCAGCTCCCAGGGTCCTCCTTGATCATTTGGGCCAGGTGGAGTGGGCCTTGCACCAAGCAAACTCATATATACTAAGCTAGAACAGAGTTTATACAGCCCCTACTGTCCTATATAATAAAAAGCCAATGATCATAAGTGTAATGACCAGAGTGACCACTTGACCAGTTGCCATGAGGTGCATTGACCACCTCTTGGTCCCTCTCCCACTGCCCTTCCCCACATGCTCTGATTGTAGCATGGAAAGTGGGGGTGGGGTGGCAGTGGGGTGGGGTGGGGTGACTCGGGACTGGCAAGCGGCGGCAGGTTGTGAGTGGCGGCAGCGAGTGTCACGGGGAGTCACAAGGTGGCGGCGGCTAGCATCGTGGAGCCTTGTGGGGCGGTGGACATGGCCCTGATCACAGGTTAGGCCTAGGAACTCTGCCCATGCATGATTTCGTGCACTGGGCCTCTAGTATAAATATAACAATACATTTATTAATTTGTTAAAAATAGTTCCTATTATTAGTGGGCTTTGAAATTATTTTAGTTTTTGTTTTGGCTACTCTATATTGCTAATCTTTCTATATAATTATTTACTTATATGTTTTATAAAATATGAACATACATTATTTTTGGTGTGGTTTAGGGGCCCCGATGTGTAATAAGGTAACCATTGGACTTCAGGTGGAGTGGTGGAGTGACATCCGTGTATGCGTCCCTGTTGCCTGCCTATCACTTTTGGTGTTTGTCAAACAGAGCCAAGTATACAAACACTTCTTCTTGAGGCTTTGTTATTCCAAGACAGACAAATCTGCTGCCAGAAAATCACAGTTGCATTTCCATTTCTGAAAAGAGAAAATAAATTTTATGCTGAAATGTTCAGGTTGGGCATACCAAAGGAAGCCCAGCAAATGAATTATGAGCCATTCTCCATGATACAGTATAGCATGAATCTCCTGGAATATACAGACTTCAGCATTACTTGTGAGTTATATGGTCACTTGCAACTCACAGAAATAAATAGTTTCTTTCCAATGTCTATATTATTGCACTCTCTCCTTTATATAGCTGGCCAGTTTAGCTATAAAATTTGACAATCAATACATTTATAAAGATGCTATGACTTCCAAGATTTGTTTTGAACACATATTTAGCATTTCTTTTTCCCCTCTTTAGCTAGAGTCAAAGAAGGTGTCACATTTTAAAAAAATGATTACTAAAATTAAAGCAAATAACTGAGAAGTCACCAACCCATTCACCCATCCATTCACTTATCCATTCATCCATTTATCTACTCATTCATTCATTAAGGAATAGTTCTTTTTTTAATTTTTTTCTTTATTGATTAAGGTATTACATCTCTCTGTCTCCAGATCTGTTTTTGTTGATCAGTTTATGTTGTTGATTATAATCCACAAATGAGGGAGATCGCGTGATATTTATCTTTTTCTGACTTATTTCGCTTAGCATAATGCTCTCCAGCTCCATCCATGCTGTTGCAAATGGTAGGAGTTCATTAAGGAATACTTCTGATTATGAATTTCACCTCTTCAATTTATTTATAATATGTCCTAAGCCACTTTAGGTAAACCATCTAAAACTGTGGGAGTGATAACTTCTACGTCAAATAAAGTTATGAAGATCAAATAAAGTTGTATATATTGAGTGCTCCCAGTCATTCTTTTTTCCTATCTTGTTACAGGAAAAACTATAAAATCTACTTTGTTTGCCCAAAATTTAAAATATCTATAATGTTTCAATGGAATGTTTCAATCATGTATAGGACACCTGAATAGAACTGTGATTGTCCAGGTAAGTCTTGAGTGGAATATCCCAAAAGCTTCAGGAAAGTCTGGAGTGTCATGTGCCTGTAGCTTACTCAATTGTATTGAGAATACTTTTACATAAGAATGGCCCTGCATTTCAGAAGTTATGCTAAATCATTTCAACTCTGCAGCCTTTCTCATCCTACAGAGAGATGAGTCAGATTTTTTTTCACAGCAACAGATGTATCTAATACTACATAATATTCTACTGGAAATTTGGCTGGAAATAGCAACCGTACAAAGTACAGTTATACCTGGGATTCCTTGATACTACACATACCCCAACATGCATCAGATTATAGATTTTTTTCTAAAAAATGCTTCTATCTTTAAAGAGATTTTAGGAAAAGCCCTGTCTCCTGTTATCTAAAGAAATTTGAGCCCTCTACAACTATTTAGGTTCCTCAGGATTCCCCCTTCCAACCACCTGGATTCTGCTGTTCATCATGTTGATTGAAAGATTCTTAGCTGATCTGCAAAGGTAAAAGACCGCCAAGTCATCTCATGATATTTGAACTCAAGGATTCATTCTGAGGCTTCATGACCAGTATTGGGTTTCTATGGAAATCATCAGGGAACATGTGACTCTGGTTATGCTGAAAAGTTCAATTCTTGAACTTGCCACTGGTGCAGGGACTCCTAGCCCTGGCTGCAAGCCCTGAGACTCAATTGTGTATACCTCAATCCACCTTGGTGTTGAATGGAGGACTTGCCTTCCCTACTCCCACCCCCTGTTATGAGCCTGCTGGGTTAAGACAGGCCAATGGGGTATCCAGGTCACTCTGATTCCACAAAGATAGGGGAGAGAAGACTCCCTGCTGCTACTCATCCACACCTGCCACTAACCTTTTGTTAACAAAAGGCACCATGTCTGTTAAGGTTTTATATTTGCACAAAAGAATGATTTTCTTTGCCGTTATTTTTTTCTGGTGAATGCATGATTTTATTTTCCCCTGTCTTCAATGCAGTGATAAACAAAGCAATTAGGACATATATTTACCGTCTATATTATCGTTTTTGCTTTTTCCTCTAAAATAGCTTTTTTCTATTAATAATTTCTGACTCATGCTTATTATTAGCTTCTATCTTGATAGTGTGATGGCTAATTTTATATGTGAACTTGGCTGAGCCATGGGGCCTAGATGCATGGTTAAAGATTATTGTGGATGCTTCTGTCAGGGTATTTCTTGAATACAATTAACCTTTAAATCAGTTGAATTTGAGAAAAGCAGATTACCCTCTATAATGTGGGTGGGTCTCATCCAATTAGTTGAAGGTCTAAATAGAAAAAAAATAGAAAAAAGATTGACCTCCAAAGAGCAGGATGGAATTTTGACAGTAAATGACCTTCAGACTTAAGTTGCAACTGTGGCTCTTCCTGGATCTCTGCCTGCTGGTCAACACTATAAATGTAAACTATACAGGTACCTTGTTAGTCTCCATAATAATGTGAAAAATTCTTTTATTTTTTTCTTACTTGTCTACTTTTTTGTGTGTGAACCAATTTTTAAAATAAACCTTTCTTAAATATCTCTTCTCTCTCTCTCTCTCTCTCTCTCTCTCTCTCTCTCTCTCTCTCTCTTTCTCTCTCCGTCTGCCCACAAACACATAGCATATTGGTTTTGTTTCTTTGGAGAATACATTATGTAGAGTCAGGAATCAATAGGTTGGAATTACAGTGCCTCTAGACCATTCTACAGTCTATGAAGAGTATTGAACACAACAAAATGCATTTTGGAATCAGAAAGACAGAGATTGCACTTTAACATTTAGCCACTTAATTCTGCCATGAGACTAATCTTAAGCAGGCTAGTCTCTCTGAGGCTCAGTCTCCACTTTTATAAAATGGGGATGATAACAGCTCTCACCACATAGGTTGTGATGAAGATGAACTGAGTTAGTAAATGCCACACCCTTGTAATGGAGCCTAGCACCCAATAAGCACTCAGTAAATGTAAACCACATAAAATGAGATTATTGTAAGGAATAGAAAAGTCCACCATCCACTGGATGCTTGCTTGCTGGCTGGCACAGTGCTCACATATATATGCACATCTAATCATTGTAATAATAACTCTGAGATATCCGCTATCACTGTCTTCATTTTATAGTTGAGAAAATCAGAGCACAGAAAAGTTATGTAACTGGATCAAGTTTACAAGGTTCTCAGTCTGTCTTAGCTCAGGCCACCAAAACAAAACACCATAGACTGGTGGCTTAGACATTTATTCCATACTCTTCTGAAGGCTGGGATGTTTAAGGTCCAAGTGCCAGCCAATTTAGTTCCTAGTGTGGCCCAATTGCTGGCTTGCAGACTATTGTTTTTTTTTGCTATATGTTCACAGGGCAAACAGAGAGAAACAGATCTGTCCTCTCTTTCCTTGTAGAAACACTAATCTCATCAGGGGAGCCTTATCCTCAGGACCTCACCCAAACCTAATTACTTCTCAAAGGCCCCAATTCCAAAAACCACCAAAATACCATCACACTGGGGTTAGGGCTTCAACCTATGAATTTTGGGTAAACACATTCAGTCCATATAAGTTTGCCTTCAGAATGTCCACTCTTAACAACTGTGCTATATTCATTGAAAATAATTCACAGTAACATGGGAAATGCTTTTAAAGAAGCGTTAAAAAGTCGGCATTATGTATCCTCTCTGGTGAAAAAATATTGGTTAAAAGCATCCATAAGAATAAATAAAAAGGAGATACTGAAAAGAAATAGACTAGAGATTATTAATGTACTCAAGTTTTTTGTTGTTGTTTTTTTTTGGTCTGTAATTAAGATTTGCTGTAGTATTATATTGCCTCCATAATATAAAAATAAATTTCAGAGTAATAACTTCATAGGCCCTAGCACACAAATTTTTATACAGAAGACAAGTGTTTATTATGTGAGTAAATGAAGGAGAACATGCCATATTTGTGTGGAACCTTTTCTGTTTCAATCACATGCTTTGTGAGGTGTGGCCTCTTTGAAAGTAAGGAGGGCACATAATACCCACATCTGGTAAAACAGATGACTGCCACAGCCAGTAGGTTTTTGTTGTGTTTGTTTGTTTGTTTTTTACTTTTTGACATAGTCAAGGTCACATTTTGGACAATTATGGGGGGGAAATACCAAAAAAACACAAGCCCTAGGTTTCTGATGGATTAATGAGCCAATGCTTTTCTCAGATTCTTTCCACATGCAGGAACCAGGAAAACAGATAAAAGTGAAAGAAGAGGAAATTTTATGAACATTGAGAGGCTTATCTAGATTGTAATGGTGGAATTTGGCACTCAGGCATTTGTAGAGTCAGAAATTTCACAGGTAAAGGAGGTAGGACAGTGTTAATAGAGAGGTAAGGTGGGAGGGAGCAAGGCCACTCAGAAGGGACACCATGGAACCTTGCTACACCACCATCTCCCAACTTGAGCATCAGTTCTATTGGAGATGTAGGATCTGGGGTGGACACTTTATTGGTGGTTTCAGGTGGCTCAGGAGGGTAACAGAACCCAGGTCTATGTGACCCCAACTTTCTGCTCTGTCCTTTGCTGCATGGAAATGCTCAACCAGAATAGGAGGCACGGCATCTGCATTCTTGGCCTAACCCTAAAACAAACAAGACATAAAATGTTGGGCAAGGAACTTTAACTTCTGATGCCAAAAGGATAAGTAGTCACTAGGAATAATGATGTTTCCACCAGAAAATGTTTTTAAGAATTAAACAGATGTCTTGGGGTGAAAATTAAAACGGGAAAAAAGTTGTAATTTTCTTAAACTCATTTGATAGCTCCTCTGACCTCACCTGAACTTAAGGGAGTGAGTTAGTTTATAGCCTTTGGGTTTTCATGTGGTGCGAACTTTCATGGTTTCACCTCAGAAATATTCATGTGTTGCTTAAGTGTTGCTGCCCCATGTTCTACTGAGGGAGCTGCATAATGTTGGGGATCATAAAATCTGGAAAACCCTAATGCCTATTTAACTCCTTAAGTTTCAGATAAGGGGATGTGGACACTCATCAATACACCATCTCTTCCTCCCTCTCGCCATGAGCAATGTGGTCAGGTTTTACTCTTTGTGTATTAAAGCTGTCTTTGACTACACCATTTAACAGGGGGTTATTCAGTGAATGCTTCTTGTCAATATTCAAAGAATATTTTTCTCCCCCAAGGACAGAGATGGGGGAGAAGGATGCATGTCTCTCCATTCAGAGCAGTGATTTAAACAATAGTTTTCAGTAACTTTATGTGATTACAACTCTCTTCAGGAAAATTGGCCATGAGAAGATCTACAGTAAAAAAAACTTCTAGAGCTAAAAAAAACACACACAAACAAATAGAAACTGGGGGTTGAAGAAGGACAGGTAAGAATGAATGAAGGGCCCAGACTTGGACTCAAGATCTAGTTCTGCTCTTTGTTTGGGGGGCAAAAGTATACAGCCTTTCTGAATACATTTCCTTAGTTGTTACATGGGGATAATGATATTTCTTTTAAAAAAGTTTAAGTAGAATAAATGAGTCTTACAATCATGTCCAGCATTTTAACTACCTGCAAAAATATACATTGTTTAAATTACATGCACATGTTGATATTGTGTTTACTGTGTCGTCCTGTTGCTGCAAGCTGTTGGTGGCAATCATGACCCTCACCAATGAAGTCCGCTCCCATCTCTTGATCCCAGTGGCTGGAAATGTGACAGCTGTGATTTTCCAATTTCAGAGGTGCTGCTTTATTTTGCAGTATTTTGTCAAACATCAAGCATCATTGAAGAATCTTCCCCAGCGATCTGTGAGTGATCTGCTCCTGGTATAATGATTCCTAGCTGCCGATTTGGGTGGATGACTTAGTGAGATGAGATTACAACTGCTCTGGGAGGAAATAGCACCTGTAACATGACCCCTGAGCCAGGAAACCATTTAATACCCCAGAGCTCACAGTGACTGAGCTTGAGTGTCTGTCAGGCTGTGTTTAGAAGGTCCTCCCTCCTCCCTTATTTTAATGGGCCCTTATTACAGAGGCAGAGGCCTATTAACCCAGGACCCAGAGCCCGCTACCATAAATTCACCATGAAATCCTGTTGACATTGGTTGACTGTCAGGGACATAAAACTGCCAGTGGCCACATTCTAAATTATAAAGGACATTTACCCTGTGCATGGCAGTACATGTACATCATAGCTCATGGGTGGGAGCCACCCCCATCTCAGATACAATGGTGACCTGTCTTCCTTCACACAGGGATCTGGGGATTTGAAGTGCAAGCAATGGCCCCAACCCCCTTGGATGTTAATACTGGGAGAAGAGAAGATATGCTCTGGTTTTTCCAATAATGGTCTGAGATTTCCTCCACTGTAGCTTGTCAGAGTGCATGGGAATCATCATTTTATTTATTGTCCCCCCCCCACCTATTTGATGGCCTGAACTGTGCTTGCTTTAATCTTCAGAATCTAGAATAGCACCTTTTATACAGATGGTGTTCCGTAAATAACTTATCCATGCCTCAGTACTTAAGGCAATTAAGTTGAGCGTGCTTCTATGACTACACCACTTTCTGTCTCTGAGAAACTTATCTGATAAGCAGATAGTTTAGAATGGTGCATCATTCTCCTGGTGCCCAACACCAAACGACTCAACTTTGGCTGAAACAGACACCTATGTTCAAGGTGAGCCCTAATCAATGTGCTTGGGTCCCTTTCCAAAGACTGTTCATGGCTTGACTGAATTCTTTCTTCTGCAGGCTGTCATACATACCCCAGCAGATAATTTTCTTGACACAGACAGATGTGTCCTACTAAGAACCCAATACAATAGGTTGATTTCCCAAGCATCAGGTGAAAGCCCTAGATCCATGCATTTGAGACCCACTATTTCATCCCTCCCGTCCAGTTCTGATGTACCTTCTGATACACATGCACCCAGTGAGATAGGCTTGTAGCTCCACTGAGGCTGGGCTAGCCCCCAGATTTTGGAAGTTGTACAGGCATTGGTTTGACTGTATGCTCTGCCACATTCTAACCATGTAATGTTGGAGAGATTAGGAAATATCAGTGAGGCTCAGTTTTATGATCTGTAAAAAAGGTATGAATGCTACCCCCAGAGTTGTGGTAAGGTTTAAAGGAGATACTGAATGCCCAGTATCTGAATGACCGGGGTGTAAAATAAATGTTAGTTCTCTAATGACTGCTCTCACATATTAGTTCTTCAGTTCCACCTGAAATAATTCCCCCCAAATTTCTTCCTATTCAAGTTCTACTGTCCTTCAATAAAAGTTTGGTATTTGTAGTTTACAATGTGGTTTTTGTGTACATGATGCTGCTTGATCTGGATCCACACTCTGAGGTAGATGACACCACTAAAGGGGCATCTGAAGAAGTTGAGCCCCAAAAGGATAAGGGGTTTTGCCATGTGATGACACCCTCAGCTTCAAAACTAAAAACCAAGTCACGTGCCTATGAATTTTCCGGAAGCCGGCCCATCCTTGCTGCTTGACACAGTCATTTCAGGGAAGAAACATCTGCACAGCATATGTTTCAAGGGACCTGGCGTATATGGCATACTGTTCTTAATATGTTTACTCCCCTTCTTGGCACTATGTGTTTCAACTAAGGTCACCTCTCTGAGAAAGGTTGTTACCCCAGGTAGGGATTTTTCCCTGAAGTTAGGGAGGGAATAAAACCTCTTAACTAAGTGCCAGGCGGGTAGTTAACCACTTTAACTACGAACAATCACGCTTAAGGTACATAATCTTTACTCCCTGGAATGGAGATAAGAAACGCCCTAACCTTTGGAATAGAAATTGATAGGATTAAAATCAACTGGTATAAATACAGATGTAACAAGACAATAAGACTCAGAACTTGGCTGGAGATCCTGGCTAGAGATCCTGCCTAGAGAACCTGGATAGAACCTGGCTAGAGAACCTGGCTATGATGATCACCTGAATGCTGCCTTCGTGTCATTCCTTCTTCACTGACTCCATCCACACCTTTGGGAACCTCTGGACCAAGATTCTTCATTTATCAAGGCTCCGCCTTTTAGAGCAAGGTCCACATTTGGACATAATCGGTTTTCCTTTTTGCTGTCTTTCCACATCCCTGCGCAAGGACTTCTCTCCTTTTTATTGTATCCAGCTCTTTACCTGCATCCTCATTTTTATAAAGACGGGCTCTCTTAAACCTGTTCAAAATCTTTTATGGCTAGGTTCAGTGGTATTAACTGGCAATCATCTGCCATTTTCTTGTTCCCAGGTGCCAGTGTTACTGGCATTCACTTCAGTTATTTCTTTGTAGAATCCCTGCTAAACTGCTTGTTTACTTTCTGAGTGTTAGCCTAGTTGATGTGAGAGCGTGCAACCTGTAAATATAATTATCCAGGAACATGCAAACCACACACATTACAGTACACATTTTGGAGACTGCTGGCTGCCCCTCAATGTCTATACTTGCCAATAAAAAAAATATATAAGGTTTGTCTGGGTGAGAAGATTGCATAGACTGGTCTGTGCAGCTAATTTGATCATTTTACAAGGTTCTGGCTAATGGAATACAAGCAAACTGATGAATGCCACTTAAATAGAAAAGGAATATGCCCTCCCATCTCTTATCCACTTTCTGGAAAAGCTGAAGCAGCTATCCTGACTCACAAGAGTTAAGCCTCCTGCTCAGAATAGCAGGGCAACACTCTTGTAAGCTCATGGGTGTTCCACTCCATAGGGCTGCTATTTCACCCTGTGAAGTTCAGGCTGATGCTGAGAGGGTAGTTAGAAATAAACTTTTAAAAAAGTCATTGATAGCCCTAGCCAGTTTGGCTCAGTGGATAGAGTGTCGCCCTGCAGACCAAAGGGTCCCAGGTTCCATTCCAGTCAAAGGCACATGACCCGGTTGTGGGTTTGATCCCCAATAGGGGGCGTA
>NW_006299715.1:2556569-2564041 GCF_000327345.1 Myotis davidii
TTAGATTAAAAAATATAAAAGGGTCTCCTCCTTTGATTGTGATGTATAAAACAAGGTGAAAAACTTACATTCTCCGTAGCATTATTCCAATATGTTGAGATGGGGTTTTATTTAATTTCTTTCTGGGCTACATTAGGGTGCTGGCATTCCAGTGTACCCCTTGATCTGGATCCACACTCTAAGGTAATCAAGCAATTGTGCTTTTGTCTTTTACTTTTTTTAAAATTGTGTGTACTCGTCTTAAATTAAGGTGGCTGTAACCCTCTTTAAGGCAAGGCTATTCTGTATATGGAACTGTTTATATAGATCAACGGTTCTCAAAATATGGCTCCTGAAATTGGCATCACCTGGGAGTTTGTTGGAAGTCCAAATCATCGTTCTTCACCCAACCTTGCTGACTGAGACTCGAGGATAGGACTCAGAAATTGGTGTTTTAACAGGTCTTCCAGGGGATGCTGAGGCCAGCTCACATATCAAAATCATGATGACCATGCCAACCACTCTGAAACCCCACGAGCTTAAAGAGGAGCAGCTTTCTGAGCTATAGTTAGAGGTTAGGTGTAGGGATGGGGGACTTAAAGTTGTGTTGGACAGGAAATGTTGTGAGGCTTCCCAAAGAATGGGTATCAAGGTGTCCCCCAATGAAGGACAGAATGTGTCCAGCAAAGGATTTAACAGCTCTCTCACTCTTTGTCATAGAGAGAGTGCTGATCCTGGTGGGTATATGGCAGAGCCCTTTCTGAAGGGAGTGTGAAGGTGTTAGTGGGTTGGCAGAGTCGGGGGAGGTGGATTGCGTGCTGCATTTATTGTTGGGCTTCACAAGGAGGAAGCCTGAGCAGGATGTCCTCCCAGGAGAGCACACAAACATGTAAACACGATCAGTATTGATGAAGTGAGTGGCCTTCAAAGGGTGAAATATTGGCATGAAGAGAATACAAACAGGTCTGTAGGGGGAAAAAAGATTATAAGAGCAAATTAATTTGGTAATTGCTGGGCTCAAAAGAGTTACACATTTTCTCTACTACAGTACTTTGCAGATCTTTTAATATGCTAATGAACATTTTAAATCTCCAAGAAGGGGTTACAATAGGCAGCATGGACCAAAATTATTTAACCACCCCATGCCAGGACATTCATGGATCAAATAATCTTTGAAACACATTTTGGGAATAGTGTGTTAGGGTCAACATGTATACAAACTCAAACTCATGACTTTTGAGTGGAGAGAAGAAACTGGATGGAGGAGACTAAGCTCAAAGAAGGGAATTCCTGGGTTATGCTGTAAATACCAGTGTTCAGAGCTCACCTCTGTGATTTGGTAAGGGTATAGTGTAGTTCATTCTGAAATTCTACAAGGGGGTTTATAATCACTGGATTTTTATGATGGATATTTTGTAAGCTTGATTCTATTGACTCTTGCCTCGTCTAATGTAGTTCATTATTTATCCTAGTACATAAAGACCTATGAAGTAGGCTGGTTGCGGTGGGCAAAATGTGGCATTAAGCATTTCTTGGAAATCACTAAGGCTTAAAAGAGATAGCTGCTTAGATAAGAATTCTAGGCAGCTTGTTGAATCTGGTTCAGGATGCAATCCATTACTAAGGGTATTGAGAGAGCCTTGCTCAAAATTAGCCATAAGTACAGAGGAAGGGCAAAGGCAAATGTGGTCCAAGATGGAATACAGGCCAGCAAGGAACCTTCGGAGCAGATGGGACACCAAAACAGAAACCTCAGGGTGAAATGGCAGAGATATGTGTCTCATGGTTGTGGTTTGAGGGCACATATGCTCAATAAAGGGAAAACTAGCTACAGTGGACTACATTATTGGATGTCTAAGCTATCTGTTTTCTGGAGAATATAAACTTTAGGGCTAGAGGAAAAAAGAAAATTAAAATGCATTAGTTTGATTCTTTTTTAAATATTATTATTATTGCCAATGTAAAGGTATCTGGCATAAAAATGTGATAAATAAATATTAGCTATATCACATGCAATATTTCAAAAAGTTAAAGTTAATGGAAAAGTTTCATGATAAGCAAAATTTCAAAAAGTTACGTAAAGAGTTGATATATTAACCAGCACTGCAGCCTGAAGCAAAATGAAAAATCAGCAATGCTAATCTTACCTTGATTTAACGTGTTGACATTTGGTTCATTATGGATGCTTAGGCCTAATTTTTGATCTTTCAAATATTGCATTAAATCATGATATATTTTTGCTTACTGATTTTTGGCATCTCTTTATATTGTGTGCCCAAGATGAGTGCCTCACTTTACCCTCATTCAGTCTTTTCACTAAATCCTCTTTCCACTATAATTATTTGGATTCTACTTGATCATGTTTGTTTTAAACCAAGTCTCATAAACAAGCTGTTCCAGTCTTCAAGTCAAGGGGAGAAAAATAGAAGAACAATGAACTTTCTCTGGCACTGTTTTTTTTTTTTTAACATATTTTTATTGTTTTTAGAGAGGAAAAGAGAGAGAGAGAGAGATCAATGATGAGAGAGAATCATTGATCTGCTGCTTCCTGCATGCTCCCTACTGGGGATCAAGTCCCCAACCCAGGCTTGTGCCCTGACCTGGAATTGAACCGTGACCTCCTGGTTCATAGGTCAATGCTCAACCACTGAGCCACACCTGTCAGGCTCCTGCACTGTTTTTGTTTATTATTTTTCTTTAAGAATACTCCAAGTAACATTTCGGGACAGATTTTATAGGATTTCTTGGGCTTTCAGATAGCTCAGCTAGCAGGGTGCCCATTCTTCATCAAAAGAAAAGAAGAAAATGCAGCTCGTCTTAGTATCCTGCATTTGGAGACATGTCATAGAAACATAATGGTCATGATTGATCTTTTCCTACTTGCACTGTTGTGAACTGAATTATGCAGCCTCATAAGCTGTAACGGAGTTATAAATTAACTGCTGGAGCCAAGAGGCGATTCATTTCAAGTCTATAATCTTTGAGCTTTGCAGTCGGAGGAGTTTGGGGCTGGAGGACAGAGTTTTGCTTTTCAGCTCTAATGTGGGGGACCTGGAAAGTGGGGAAAAAGCACAAGAATCAGAAAGTAATTGCAGGTCCCCTTGTAAGTGCAATTACTTGCAATGGTTGTTAGCTCAACACTTAAACACTGCCTAAGGCTGAAGTCCCCACAGGCTGGCCATGCTCATTATCTCTGCTCAGACTGTGACTCTGAGAACAAATACAGTGCCCTGAAAGCTGTTTCACTTGTGAGCATGACTCAGAAGCACAGATTGGATTTAGTATCTCTCCTGGGCCCAGGCAGAAATACAGGAATAAAGGGAACTTGGAAGAGGCCACAGAGGAATGACTTCTCAGTTACTGTTTGGAACACTGTTTTATATTTTCACACGTGTATATGTGTTTATGTATTCAATACACATTAGCACAGAGCTTGCTCTCACCCAGGCACTGTGCCGAATACTAAGTATGCGATGATGCTCAGCAAAGATCCACAAAAGCCTTGCTTTCACAGAGACTATTTAATCTATTGGAAAGGCAGATGATAATAAAATAATTGGAAATGGAAGAAAAATTGCAAAACATAGGTGCAATGAGGAAAGGTATACAATATCATGAGATCTTATGCATCCCTGACCGAGGCCAAAGGATCAGGAAATGTTTCTCAGAGGTGCCATTTGAGTGCCATGCATGATAAGAAGATGGGCAAGAGTGGAGTCCTTTCTGGGCAAAAGAACTAGCATGCACCTACCATGCAGGTTGAGATCAAATACTCTCAAAGCAAACCACTGGGGTAACTGTGTACCATTTCATAAAGAAGGGGAGTAAACTCAATGAGATTAAACAGTTCTCTCATGTTTGCTTAATAAGTGGCACAGATCTGTTTTAATCCTTGTTTTGTTTCATTCAAAAGCCAGTGTTTTCTCCATGCCTTCTCCCTGAGAACAATGGGTGATTAGGAAATGTTCAGAGTGGAGAAGCTGGAATCAGTGTTGGCTACTAAGGATGAGGAAATCCATCTCAAGGCCTTATTATTTATAACTTCTGTGAAAATCCACAGAGAAAACCCTGCCTCCCCAGCTGATTCCCCAGTGTCCAATAAGGTTGGCATTCTGAACCTCTCCCTCCTATCTGATACTATAAAGGTGAAATAAGACAATGTCCTTCCATGTTGATACCAAGAGTGCCTGGTATCATAACTAGAGATGTACTTTGTAACTCAAAACAATCTCCACCTGAGTTACACCTGGACTGCGTCTACATCTCTGCTTTGTCTGCTGCCCTGGGGGTTTTCTGAGTTCATCACCTGGGATTTGTTTGTGGATAGAATGCACATTTCTGTGTCAGGATCACAAGTATCACTTTATATCTATTTTTAGCTCCTTTTTGGGAACTGCTAAACTACCAACATAATGAGCAGTGAACACTTTCACACTAAAATACTTTGTTAATGGGGTTCACACCAGACAATTAAAGCAAGTGGTGGAGAAAATGGCTCTTACATAAATAGAAAAGAGGCAGGTTAAGCATAGTATGGTGGGGTAGAAATGGTTGGTTAGCTTTAGAACCAACATAGGTGGCCTAAAATTCTAGGCTTGCTCCTTCCTTCCTTCATTCCTTCTTCCCTCCCTCCCTCCTTCCCTCCCTTCCTCCCTCTATCCCTCCCTCCTTCCTTCCTTCCTTCCTTCCTTCCTTCCTTCCTTCCTTCCTTCCTTCTCCTTCCTTATTTTCTTCCTTCCTTTTTCCCTCTTTCATTCATTCAATAAAGATTTATCAGACCCTTATTTTATGCCAGGTTCTGTTATAGGTACTGGAGATACAGTAGGAAATGAAAAAGATAAAAATCACTTTGTTATGAAGCTTAGAGTCTGATGCACAAATAGAAAACAAACAAACAAATACATGTATAATGTGCCAATAATATGTATCAATTAGATGGTGATGCGGTGATATATCACCACCATGATATAATCTTTAACTCTATAGCATTGGTACTATTATGTTCCTCCATGTATAGGTAAGGGAGAAATAGAGTCCCTGAAGATAACATGGATGAGGCTATTATTTACCTTAGAATGCTGAGGTGGCCAGAGAGCATCTCACAAAGAAGGCAACATTTCAGCAAGGTCCTGAAGGAAACCAGAGAGACATCCATGTAGCTTTCTGGGGGAGGGTGAGTATTTTTAGGAAGGGAGAAGGGCATAAGGAGATCAGCTGATAGGATTCCAGAAAGAGCAGAAAGGTCACTTCTTATTGTCCTTTCACAATCCAGTCTCTTTACCAATGAGTTCTCATTAATGGTATAAATTTCTTTTGGACAATGTATTTATTAACTGTAGAAGTTCAATTAAATGTACTCATTAATGTCATTGGGAGTGTGGAGATATTTCTCATACTAAATTTGTATGGAACTGGGACATAAAATGCATGAGTTTAGGGCAAATGAAGGTAAGGGGCAACATCAGTCCCCAAACCTCCAAACTAAATGAAAATTTATCTTGTAAATGATGGAATATCCAATTAATAAGACAAATCCATTTAGTTCAGGCCTGGCACCCAGCCTTCAGTTGTACAAATTTACTTTATGTGGAACATAAGCAAACTGGATCCCACTCAGAGAAAATCAAGTGAGATTTGAAAGACATTTGAGTTCAGTGTCTGTCTGTCTTATTCAGTGTTAGGTCCCTAGTGTCTAGAACATTGTCCATCCAATACACAGTATGCATGCGATAGATAAAATCCTTTGAATGAAAAGCACTTGAAGACTTGTCATGTGGCAGGAATCAAATGTGTTGAGAAAATCAACTTTGGTAAGATTCAGAGAGAAAATGTTAATGACCTTTAAGTGTCCAAAGTGCTCTCCACTGGGAAAGAGATTATTTATGTCAGTCAAAATTTAATCAAGAAGTGTTTGCCAAAACCTGTTTGGCTCAGTGGATAGAGCATCGGCCTGCAGACTGAAAGGTCCCAGGTTTGATTCCGGTCAAGGGCATGTACCTCGGTTGCGGGCACATCCCCGGTGGGAGATGTGCAGGAGGCAGCTGATCAATGTTTCTCTCTCATCAATGTTTCTAACTCTCTATCTCTCTCCCTTCCTCTCTGTAAAAAATCAATAAATTATATTAAAAGAAAAAGAACTGTTTTATAAGACCTTCAATGTGATAAACACTGTAGTGGGTAAACATACATATAAAAGTAAATATACAAACACATTTATACATGTATATTTATATTTCATTCAATTACATATAAATACCTATTTATTTAGAACATTATAGATATTTCACCAACCACTGAGTTTGTCATATGAAATTTACTGACACTTAAAAATTCAAATTTCATTTATATATATTTATTTATTTTAGATAGGAAGGGAGAGAGAGATAGAAACATCAATGATTAGAGAAAATCATTGACTGGCTGTCTCCTGCACACCCCCTACTGAGTATTGAGCCTGGAATTGAACCTCAACCTCCTGGCTCATAGGTTAACACTCAACCACTGAGCCATGTGGCTGAGCAAAACTTTAAAGTTAAACATTACCCTTGGGGTCCTCCAGCCCCCAAGAAGTGGGGAACCCTTCCCCAGGCAAAGCTTCACCTGCCTGGTACCAGCACCTTAGATGTCATATTGGGGGCAGGGGGCAGGGTGTCACTCAGGCCTAGGTGGTACTATGGGCTGAAATGTATTCCCCCGAAACTCATATGTTAAGTTCTAATCCCCAGTCCCTCATAAAGCAACTGTATTTGGAAATAATGTCTTTAAAGAGGAGATTACGTTAAAAGGAGACCATTAGGCTGGGTCTAGTCTAATCTGACACTTTGTAGTATAGCTTGGTATCTGATATTGTGTTCCCTCCAACATTGTTCTTCTTTCTCAGGATTGCTGCAGCTATTTGGGGTCTTTTTTTTTTTTTAAATCACAACTAAGGGTTTAATCTCCAACATTTACAGGGAACTCATACAACTTAACAAAAGGAAGATAAACAACCCAATAAAAAAACAGGCAATGGACCTAAATAGATACTTTTTAAAAGAAGACAGAAGAAAGGCCAAGAGACATATGAAAACATGCTCAAAGTCACTAATCATCCAAGAGATGCAAAACGACAATGAAGTACCACCTCACACCTGTTGATGATGGCTATCATCAACAAATCAACAAAGGACAAGTGCTGGTGAGGATGCAGAGAAAAAGGAACTTTCGTGCACTGCTGCTGGGAATAAAGACTGGTGCAGCCACTGCGGAGAACAGTATTGAGTTTCCTCAAAAAACTAAAAATGGAACTCCCATTTGACCCAGTGAGCCCACGTCTAGGAATACATCCCAAGATAGTAGAAACACCAATGAGAAAGGATATATGCACCCCTATGTTAATACAAGCACAATTCACCATAGCTAAGATTTGGAAACAGCCTAAGTGCCCATCAGTAGATGAGTGGATTAAAAAACTGTGGTGCATCTACACAATGGAATACTATGCAGCAGTAAAA
>NW_006299715.1:2564217-2567411 GCF_000327345.1 Myotis davidii
TAGAAAAGTGTTCTTTGCTCTCTAGAGATAGTGAAGCATATGTTAGACTTTGCCTGGTTCATTTCAACAAATAGTACCAAGACTAATGATAGATGATACAGAAAATGAAGTGTTGACCATTTGAAAAACTAAACTTTGTCATTTTCCCTAACTTTCTTCCATTTGCCTAGAAAGTTCTTCATGGTCATCTACTTTTCTCAAACTAATCACCTCTCATCGATCTGTCTGGCAAGCTGCTACTTCTCCTTCAAGACTCAATTTCATGGTCAGCTGACTTCCCTGACTTTCCAGGATAACTGCCAAGAAAGATCCCGTAGTATTAGACATGCTTCTCTAGAACACAACATTGTGTCATTATTGTTTGCACATCTTCTCTCACCAAATAGAGCTTCTGGAACCTGGCCACACTTCCTGAGCCTGTTAAGGTGCTATTTAAAAATGGTGTTCAATAATATATCTATTGCCTAAATGAATAGCTGCTTAGAAGAGACACTGAATGAAAATTGAAAGGGGGGTGTATAGGGTGAGGAGTGGGGTTAATAGCTGAAAGGCTTCCTAGGACCTACCCTTTGCAGTCACAGGTGGCCACATTGACCTGTGGCCTGCATCTAGTGTTCCAAAACTAGTCACAGAACTAACTGGATTCTACGGGAGAGGGAGAAGGGACTAGTAAGAGAGTAACTATTGGGAGGCATGAATCACTGGAGGGGGGTGCTCTTTGGAGACAAGTTAACATGGTTTTGTCATATGTAATTGAGATAACTGTGCCAGATTCTCCTACTGTATCTTTTTCTTACTCCAAAAAATTATCTTGGTTAAATTATTTAGAGGATTTTGATACTTTCTACTTTATCTGTATCTTTACTTCAATCTTGTACAGATGACCTGACTTTTTCCTCCTATCTTGATCAAAAAATAGTTAGTCCTGGAGTCAGCAAATTTATGTTGTAAAGGATCAAATAAATAGTAATAAATATATTAGTATTTATAGGCCATAGGGTCTATGTTGCAATTTCTTAACTCTGCACCTGTAGCATGAAAGCAGGCATAGATAATACATAAACGAATGGGCATGATGTATTTCAATAAAACTTTATGTACAAAATATGTGGAAGCCTGGATTGGGCCCACAGGCTATAGTTGTCAATCTCTGAAAAAGTCCAACATGTGGTAGCTTCCACTCAAATGCCAACAGATGTTTTTATATCTGTCACAACAACAATGACAAAATCTTAAGAAGGGAAAAAGAAAAAGAAAACTTCCCCAGTGCCAATAATGGCAATTCACTCTTTAAAAATATGACTTTAATATACAAAATCTGAACAGTTATGAGCACACAGGCAAAGGCACTGCAGATAATGGGTATTTTGTGCTGAGCAGCATAATACATAATAGGATAATGATGGCATTATTTCACATCCCCTATTACTCCAGTATTTCTATTTCTAATTTATCTTCCACAGAATTTGAAGATAGAACCAAAGCATTATCCAAAAGTGACATGATTGTAGGCATGATGCCCGCTACCACAGAAAGCTGACAATGCCTGCTGAGCAACTAGGAAACTCAGATTTTGAGGGGATATAGAAGGTTATTTTTTGTGGAATAGAAGCTCTGCACACTACAAATCAGTTTTAATGAAATATGCATTTGTTTTCATCAGGTTCTAATCTTGAAATAGGTTCAGATTCGGGCGGGGAGAAGATAGATTGAATACTCCAGCAACACAAGGTCAGTGGGAAATCTTTTCCAGTTGAGTTCCTTGTGGAGCTTAATTACTTAAAGAATCTTGATTTCTTCTCCTTTATATGTTGCCTGAGTAGGCCCTGCACACTTAGATTTGAACAGCCTGCAGTGCAAGCCATGATTTTCTGAGGACATTTGCAAGGTCATAAGTATTTTGTGACATAGGGTATCTATGGGCACATAAAGAAATTGATACTCTTTCCTTAAAAATGGTCCTGTAACCTGATGGATCTAATACTCTGGGTGATATGTTGCTTGTACTAAATCTCTTCAACGCAGAGTTAAGGGAATAGGTTATTGGATTTTGGGGAGACTGAATTAGTTATCTTCATTTATTTGTTGTAAAACAGCATGTCTAATGCTATTTCTATATTTACATTTTTCATCTTTCTGAATGATCATGTCTGTCTACTCCATTAGATCCTGGATGTAGGAAGTTTTAGACTTTGATGCCTACAGATACCACACAGGCAGAGAACAAAGCAAAGCAAAACAAAACAAAACAGGATGAAATGTTTCCACAAAAATAGAAACATATAAAGATAAATAACACTAATTTCCCATTCTCAGAGAACACAGGAAATTATGGGAATTGTGATCTGGAGAGCTCAGGCCCCATCCTGGGATGGGAAGGGCAGCCTCTTCTTTGTTCATCCTGTTGTACCTTATGGAAGTGCTGACCCAAAGATCCTATTTCTTCTGAGTGTGAAAAATAAGCTGTACCTTCCAATGTTAACATAAAAGCCTCACATTTAACACATTTTTATTTTTATTAATCCTCACCCAAGGATATTTTTTCCAATGATTTTCAGAGAGAGTGGAAACAACGATGTGAGAGAGACCTATTGATTGGTTGCCTCCAGCACACTCCCTGACCAGGGCCAGGGATCAAGCCTAGACCCAGTCAGTTATCCTTGATCAGAATCAAACCCGGCACCTTTTAGTCTGTGAGATGATGCTCTATCCACTGAGCAAAACTGGCTAGGGCAAAGCCTCACATTTTTAAATCAATATTTTAAAAAGCAACTTGTGGACAAAATATTCTATGTATTATAGGTCATCAATTTTACATGAGGAAAAATGTCTCATCTGGTGTTTTGTTTACTTGTTTTACTACTACATTACTATAATTGTTACAGTGAGTGGAACGTGCTTAATAAATATTTGTTACATAAATCAACAAAAAAGTGAATTGTGATTGTCAAGGGACACCTGTATACTGTAAAACTTGATCTGAAGTGGAGTCAGAATATTAATTTCTGTTAGTATTTTCTGCATAACAAAATACCTCAAAACATAGTGGTTTATAACAACAATCAATTATCCTATCTAATAAAAGAGAAACATGGTAATTAGCGTACAACCACTACCCTTCCCATTGGCTAATCAGGGCGATATGCAAATTAACTGCCAGCCAAGATGGCGGCCGGCAGCCAGGCAGCTGGAAG